>NC_041395.2:176295690-176598190 GCF_900747795.2 Erpetoichthys calabaricus
GGTTGTCTTGTGTGTAGCTGGCTGGCGACGTTGCATCTTATTTCTTGTGCCTGTTCTGTTGGTATTTTTTCAGTTGTTAAGATATGTTCTAACGAACCGAGGAAGTTCATGTTAGATGCGTCCTTATAATTGAATTTTAATCCTCTGGAGAGAATATTGTGTTCTGTGGTGGAGAGCCGTCTTTTGGATAGGTTGTGTACTCCGGGTTGGGGGTTGTTCATATATTGATTTCCAGTGAGTTTACCCCATTTTTTGTTGAGTGTATTTCGTTTAGAAATACGGTTTTTGGAAGCGGTGTCCTGGATCCTTTTAGTCCATTCCTCCGTAACCGTTTGTCCACATGTTGTGATTAGTTTAGCGTGTTGCTCCATAATTACCGATCGGTAAAAGTTTCGTTGGCGGTGTGTTTCCGTGATAAGTTCATACAATGATGCTAACTGCCCGGAATTTTATGGACTCCCAAAAATACACAAAACACCACTAAAATACAGACCAGTGGTTAGCCTAATAGGCGGACCATCATACAACTTGTCAAAAAGACTTTTCCAACTACTTAAACATTTAACGGACGACTCGGATTATTCTGTCAACAGCGCGGAGTCGGCATTACAGCGCTTGAATGACGTATCCATCGCCGAGGACGAGATCATGGTCTCGTTTGATGTTATATCGCTATACACCATGATCCCGACCCAACTGGCCACAGAAACATTATTAATGAAACTGGAGAGTGACCCCACCATAGAGACAAGAACCAAACTGTCCATCAAAGACTTAATGCACCTAATATCACTTTGCCAAAAAACGCACTTTCATTTCAACGGCAAGTATTACACACAGAAAGAAGGCATGCCGATGGGATCACCGTTATCGGGACTCCTAGCTGAACTGGTAATGCAAGGATTTGAAAACATAGCTTTATCCCAGATTACACCCAAAATTTGGATACGCTATGTAGACGACACATTCGTCATATTAAGAAAGAGCCAGCTGAATGAATTCTTCAATCATATTAACACAATATTCCCTGCAATCCAGTTCACAATGGAAAAAGAAAATAATCGACACATCAATTTCCTGGACATTTACATCAAAAGAAATAGTGACGCCACCCTGACCACAAGTGTTTACCGCAAACAATGCCACGCAGACAAGATTCTACACTTCGCCAGCAATCACCCGGTATCTCATAAACGGAGCTGCGTGAAAACCCTATTTAAACGAGTCCACACGCATTGTAATACCAAGGAAACAAAAATTAATGAGAGACGCTATCTGTTTCAACTTTTCACCTCGAACGGATACTCAAAATCATTCATTAATCGGAGTCTACACAGCAGGCGCCAAAGGAATCAGCATACAAGCGACGTACATCAGAACCCCCACTCCACCTGGCATTCACTCCCATACCACCATAATGTGTCAGAAGGCACGGCACGCACCCTGACCAAGTGGGGCATCAAAATAGCACATAAACCCACCAACAATCTGCGCATGGTCCTGTTTAATGCTAAAAACAAGAACTCGACAGGTGAAACACGAAACGCAGTTTATAGTATTCCATGCAATTCTTGCTCAGCTGTATACATAGGACAAACGTCAAAAAGAATTTCAACACGTGTACAGGAACATCGCAACGCTGTCAGAAGAAAGGACGCACTATCTTTGATATATGCACATACTAAACCGACAGGACACACATTCAACTGGGACAACGTGAAAGTAAAATGTAAGGCCAGTACAAAAAGCGCCAGAGAGTTGGCCGAGTCTTGGCTATCAGATGAAAATGCCATCAACAGACACTTGGACATAAACCCAGCATATGCCAACTTAAGAAGGACATATGCACTTTAATTTAACGATAAACCCCCCCCCCTTTTTGATCATACGGACTTAGTCACCTCCACCCCCCCCCCCCCCCACCCCCCGAATGTGCTGCTATATATTGCCTTTGATTCTTGTAAGTCTAAGCATTATCCTCTGATGAAGACCCCTGATAGGGGTTGAAAGCTCAGGAATAAAACTATTTTATGATACGTGATTCGTTTTTTCTCCCTTTGTGGATCTCCAACTGCAAATATATATATATATATATATATATATATGTAAAAGAAAAAATACAGTATAAATTAACTACTTTTCAAAACTCTAGAATACCCATTTTTTTCCAGTTTTATTAAAATTTAAGTAGTTTAACTACAGTGAATAAACTGAAAGGGTACAAAGGAGAACAGTAAACTGCCAAAGGTTTAAAAAAAATGTAATTTATGCAAGAAGGTCTTTTTTAGGGAACAAGTCATTGGTTAAAAGCATACATATTTTCTGCATTAATGGAAGTTAGTTAAGCCTTGCAAGTTGATGCAAACAATTCTTATAGGTTTCCCAATTTTTGTTGGTTGCTAATAAACCCTCTGGCTGCCTAAAGACACTGTTTGAATAAACTCTGAAATTGCTATCATAATAGTGAAAAACGAGTTAACAAAAGAAGACAATCAGACCATTATATCCCTTAAAAGAGTAGGTCTCTTCTCTAAGGAGATTGTAATGAATGCCAAGTTGTCATTGAGGACAGTTTCCTACAACATCAAAAGGAACTTTAAATTGGAGGAAACTCCTGACAGGAACAGGCCAGGCAGATTCAAAGCTACAACAGAATCAGAAGACAAGTTTCTGGGGGGCAACAGCTTGGCTGCCTGAAAATTGCAGTTTTTCAGTTTTTGGCAACCTATGATTTACATCCATATACATGTCTTCTGGAATCTCCTACATCCCCTTGAGACTGTACCTTCTGGCAATGGCACGTATTGATGTGCCATCCTGGCGAAGTTGGACTACCTGTGCAGCCTCTGTAGAGTCCAGCTATCGTCTTATGCTACTAGTAGTGACACAGACCGTAGCCAAATGCAAAACTATTTAAAAAAAAATAGTCAGAAAAAATGAGGAAGGAAAAATGACAGTGGCCTCCACCTGTTAAATCATTCCTGTTTTGGGGGTCATCTCATTGTTATAACACCAAAGCAGATGAAACTGATTAACAACTCCCTCTGCTACTTAACTTACCATATCAATGTATATGTATATATATATATGTGTGTATGTATGTATGTATATATGAATATATATTTATGTGTGTATGCATGTACAGTATGTATATATGTGTGTATGTATGTGTATATATGTGTATGTATGTACAGTGGTGTGAAAAACTATTTGCCCCCTTCCTGATTTCTTATTCTTTTGCATGTTTGTCACACAAAATGTTTCCGAACATCAAACACATTTAACCATTAGTCAAATATAACACAAGTAAACACAAAATGCAGTTTGTAAATGGTGGTTTTTATTATTTAGGGAGAAAAAAAATCCAAACCTACATGGCCCTGTGTGAAAAAGTAATTGCCCCCTGAACCTAATAACTGGTTGGGCCACCCTTAGCAGCAATAACTGCAATCAAGCATTTGCGATAACTTGCAATGAGTCTTTTACAGCGCTCTGGAGGAATTTTGGCTAACTCATCTTTGCAAAATTGTTGTAATTCAGCTTTATTTGAGGGTTTTCTAGCATGAACCGCCTTTTTAAGGTCATGCCATAGCATCTCAATTGGATTCAGGTCAGGACTTTGACTAGGCCACTCCAAAGTCTTCATTTTGTTTTTCTTCAGCCATTCAGAGGTGGATTTGCTGGTGTGTTTTGGGTCATTGTCCTGTTGCAGCACCCAAGATCGCTTCAGCTTGAGTTGACGAACAGATGGCCGGACATTCTCCTTCAGGATTTTTTGGTAGACAGTAGAATTCATGGTTCCATCTATCACAGCAAGCCTTCCAGGTCCTGAAGCAGCAAAACAACCCCAGACCATAACACTACCACCACCATATTTTACTGTTGGTATGATGTTCTTTTTCTGAAATGCTGTGTTCCTTTTACGCCAGATGTAACGGGACATTTGCCTTCCAAAAAGTTCAACTTTTGTCTCATCAGTCCACAAGGTATTTTCCCAAAAGTCTTGGCAATCATTGAGATGTTTCTTAGCAAAATTGAGACGAGCCCTAATGTTCTTTTTGCTTAACAGTGGTTTGCGTCTTGGAAATCTGCCATGCAGGCCGTTTTTGCCCAGTCTCTTTCTTATGGTGGAGTCGTGAACACTGACCTTAATTGAGGCAAGTGAGGCCTGCAGTTCTTTAGACGTTGTCCTGGGGTCTTTTGTGACCTCTCGGATGAGTCGTCTCTGCGCTCTTGGGGTAATTTTGGTCGGCCGGCCACTCCTGGGAAGGTTCACCACTGTTCCATGTTTTTGCCATTTGTGGATAATGGCTCTCACTGTGGTTCGCTGGAGTCCCAAAGCTTTAGAAATGGCTTTATAACCTTTACCATACTGATAGATCTCAATTACTTCTGTTCTCATTTGTTCCTGAATTTCTTTGGATCTTGGCATGATGTCTAGCTTTTGAGGTGCTTTTGGTCTACTTCTCTGTGTCAGGCAGCTCCTATTTAAGTGATTTCTTGATTGAAACAGGTGTGGCAGTAATCAGGCCTGGGGGTGGCTACGGAAATTGAACTCAGGTGTGATACACCACAGTTAGGTTATTTTTTAACAAGGGGGCAATTACTTTTTCACACAGGGCCATGTAGGTTTGGATTTTTTTTCTCCCTAAATAATAAAAACCATCATTTAAAAACTGCATTTTGTGTTTACTTGTGTTATATTTGACTAATGGTTAAATGTGTTTGATTATCAGAAACATTTTGTGTGACAAACATGCAAAAGAATAAGAAATCAGGAAGGGGGCAAATAGTTTTTCACACCACTGTATGTACAGTATGTATGTATGTATAATATAGTTGTTCAAACACACCCTTACTCAGTGCTCTGCTACTAGTTTAGTTGAAGCCAAGGTCAAATGAACATGGACACTTTGATATGGGATTGCACCATTGTTGAAGAATGCACTGTAGTGAGATTTTTTTTAAGCAGAGGGAGTGAAACCTGCTAAAATTCTGTCAGTTTGCCTCGGTATGGAAGTGAAAATGGCATGATTCAACAAAAAGTTTATGAATGGTTAGAAAGGTTTAAAGTGGAAACAACAAGTTTTTAACCAACAAAGCTCGATCTGGTTGACCATCAACATCGCACACCCAAGCCCACATCAACATGGCAAATGCCTTCATCAGATGAGACCAACGGTTTATGTTGTCTGCAGCTGGAAATGTGGACGTCATCTATGAATGTGCATATGCCATAGGGCATGATGACTACTGTAAAATTTGATCGAGATGGGTACCCAAACAGTTCACCGATCTCACATGATTTACACTTATAACAAACAGTGAAGGGTTCCCCTTTGAAGTTGCTAATTTACTACAGAGTGCACTGTGCCTGTGTGCAACAACTTACTTCCAGCGCTGAAATTAATATAAAGCTGTTCAAGTACTGAAATTAAACTTTCAATACTGGTATACCACACAACACTAATAGTATATATGTATTGATGTATTTTTTATTGGGGTTAAAATTTAGACACTACATAGGTAAACTCACACACTGGACATACAGTAAGTCTTTTGCTCTTTGTTGTCTTATGTGTTATCTCCTACACAGTTACTTCTACTTGCTCTGTTATCAGCCTGCAGTTCCCCCTTTCTCCCAATATGTAAAAGTCTGTTAGCAATCTTTTGACATATAGTTCTCTCACATTAGAGCTATGTGAAAAATCAATTTTTATGAGGATGGAAGTATATTAATACCTGTGTTATATTACTGCTTCCACCTTGCTGATGGTTTACTTTCTGAAGATAGGATATATTGGCTTTTTTATCTATGATTACTCCACCTGTATATTTTAATTTAATTTGGTGCAAGGTAGTGATAAGTGTAAAAGTTGGTTGTGTATAAGATAGTTTCACGTGTTAAAATACAGAAGTACTTTAAATCACTAGAAATTTAATAATAATGTAAAAATAACTTAAAACTTTTTTTTTCTTTTCTATAAAGCCAGTATGGTGGTGCAGTACTTAAGCATTGCTATCTTACAGCCTCCAGGAGACTAAGCCTGAATCCCAGCCCTCTCACTGTTTATGTCAATTGCAAATGGTGAATTATGATTGGATAGTGTTTTAAAATATTTTCATTGCTGACAGGGATCTCCAAGTAGAAGGATTTATTCAAATTGTTCTTTTTTTATTTTAGTTAGAGATAATTGTCACTTTACAATGAGGTGCTGGTCACATTAAAATGTTATTTTTGTACTATTATTTTCACAATTATTTTTGCAATGTTTAATTGACTGAGTTGTTTTCTACTGTTTTAGTTTTAATCCTATTTTAGTTGACAGCATGTTTAATATATATCAACAGGCACTGGAGTTAGGTGATTTGTTCAAATAATGACATCCTAAGCTTTCAAGGACTAAATCGCATATATTAATTGAAAAATGTTCAAGATATTTTGAAAAGCAATGTTTCCGGAACCCAAATGATATTCTTGTTAAATTAGAGGACTCTACAACAGAGGTCCATAGAAATGACAAAAGAATGCTAAGGAAATCTCCAAACAATGTTTATTGTTTTAGTCTAAGAACAAGTGATTGTAGTTTATGAATAAATAGCAGGAAAAACAAAGATTCACTTTGTCATTCATTATACACTTTTTTTTTTTTTAATCCCCTTATACTAAATTTGAGTCATTCAGACATAACTGACAATAAGTTATTATCGTGTAAAGAATGATCATGTTTTATAGCAAAGTTAAAAATTATAAAATCAAAAAGTAAACAAGCATATTTAAACAGTAATTTCAATAATGGTTAAGTAAACTACAAATCAACAGCACTGGCAAATGTTATAGGTTTTAATATTATACAATTCAATATTTTAAGGTGATTTCATAACACAATTAGATAAACATAACACATACAAAACGTAAATATGGAAAGTGTCTTTTTAATGCATACTTAAATCATCTATGGTAGGTGGTAGAGTGGTTAGCACTGCTGCACCCTCATAGATTTGTGAGCTAGGTACAGTTTGCATGTTGTTGCCATGTCTGTGTGTCTTTTTCTCAGTGTACTTTGGTTTTCCTCCTCATATGAGTGTTAAGCCAGTTATATATTGGCTCTGCATGGCTGTGTTTGGTTTGGCCTACAATAGAACAATCCCTGTCCAGAGTTGATTCTTGTTCTGTGTTCCTAAATTGGATTAAGGCTCATAAATGTTATAAAAGCAGATGAGTACAGTATATATTTCCTTTTTACAAGGAATATTTACATACATACAGCTGGGTGGTATTGTTAATTTCTGGCTCATCGTAAAGTGACTCCCTTCATTGCTGAATGTTTTTGTTTTTCCCAACATCCACTGAAGGGTTTGCTGGCCAGGTTGATCATGCTCAACTTGAGGCAGGTGGTTTGACTATTGCTCCTCTCTCCATAGCAATAGCAATTGTGAGCCGATTGCATTGCAGATATGCTTCTGGAGTTGACCTCTGATGCCGAGAATCTTTAAGGTTCTCCAGAAGGACTGTCCTGGGAAAACATTTGCTCTGATCTACATAGGCAGGCACCTTACTCTCCACCACTTCTCAGTGCAGAGGAGTGTCTTCTTTGCAGAACCAAATTAACAAGCCTGACCTCAGGTTCATGCTAACAATATCCTATAGGAAGGTGAGCACCTCACTCTCCATTTAATTAGGAGGCCTTCACTTCATGCATGACAAAAGGGAAAAAAACTGCAGTCTCTTGTTGATCTTCCTGCATTTCTGTGCTATTTCCTTCACAAGATCCATCAATCTTGTTAGTACCAGTCATATCTCAAAGTGTATCATGTCTATGCCATCATACTGCATGAAGATATGTGTTCAAGACTCACTGGCGTACTGCTTTGCTTGCAGCCTATGTCTTCTCTCAGTCCCCAGATGACTAGATTAGGTAGGCTTGGAAGGATGTCATAGATGTTGCAGAAAAGAAACCTTATTCAGTTGGCTTCCAATGACCACATCAGTTCATTTGAACTTTAGGTTGCACCGACTCCCTTCACTCTCTAGGCTTTGCAGTGGGATGTAGGCAGCATGAGCCTTCTTCAAGGCAACAATCATCTCTTTCATCTTGTCCACATTAAGAGACAGATAGTTGCAAATGCACCAGTTTGCCAATTGTTATATTTAACATTGTGTAAGCTGACTTATCCCCATTGCTGATGAGACCCACCACCATTGTGTCATCTGCAAACTTAATGATGATTTTAGAGCTGTATGAAGCCATACAATCACCAGAGTGAACTGAAGAAACTAAGTACACAACCCAGGGTGACACTTAAGTGCTCATTATAATGGTACTGGAGATGGTGTTTTCAACACAGATTGTCTGGGGTCTCTCTGTCAGGAAGTCCATGACCCAGTCACACAGGAAAGTAGTGTAGCTTAGCTGAAGTCCATAAAAAGCATTCTAGTGTGTCTCTTTTGTTCAGATGGGTCAGCCATATCATCTACTCTTCATCTGGTCATCTTTAGCAGAACAGTTCAGGCAATAGGAAAACTGGGGAGTGTAATGTGATAGGGGAAGTCCAGCTTTCAAGCTTCCCAAGACTAGCCTATAGAAGAACTTCATGATGAAAGGTGCAATTGCTATAGAGCAATAGTAATTGAGACAAGAGACAAATGAATTCTTTATCATGGGTATGAAAGTGGTGGTTCACTGGGGATGACTTGGCTGCCTCAAGGAAATGTCTAAGATGTCTTTAAAGATATTTGTCAGCTGGTTTGCACATTCCCTGAGAGCTCAACCTGGTATTTTGTCTGGCCCAGCAGCCTTGACTTGGCTAGATCTCTGATGGGGAGTTTGGGCTTGGTCTGCAAGCCGTAGATAGTAAGACTTCTGAAACTCTTTGGTATGCCAATCCATTCTCAAATGGCTGCAGATGTTTTTTTTTTCCAACACCTTGTGCACTGGCACCTCTGCACATGTTTAAGCTCTGGGCATATATTCAAAGAAAACAAATCTTTATTAAAGTGCCAGCAAGGCAACAAAAGAAATAATCCTAGTGTGATGCACTTTAAACTAAATGCAGTCATCTGCAATGACACTGAATGAATATATACATATATAACAGTAAACAAAAAATAAGTGATGGCAAATCTGTGCAGTATCTATAATGGTTCAAAGTAAAGGTGATGAAAAAAACAACAAACAAATAACTCTTCTTTATCCTTCTCCCAGGACAAAAATCAAGGGAAAGAAAAACCAGTTACCAAAATCGAAAGAGAAGAAAATGGCACAAGCACAGAAATACAGGAAAATCAGTGTAAAAAAATCAAAATAGTAACTCACTATATACACAAATGCTAAATAAGGTTTGCAATATCTAATTTGCTCAGCTACTATCTTGGGCATCTCATTCACATGTGGACCATGTTAACTGCCAACAAAGTTTCAATACATGGCGTGCTACCATAACGCCACCAATGCCGTTTGCTCCGGAAGCTTTCTCACTTACTCTGCAGGTAAGTGTACTTTTCATAACTATACTATGCAGATACTGTATTAAACTGCTTAGCTATTACCTTGTTTCCCAATGTCCTGTGATACAGCCTATTACACACTTTCACTGATGTTACAGGGAAGTCATACACAAGATAACACGGTGGTAACACCAAGCTTAGTATTTCACTGGTCTGCCACTCTTCTTCACTCTTTGTGTCCAGTCCTCTGCCTGTTCCACCACTGCCTTTATTCTCGTAGTATTCTTGAAGCTGTCATCAAACCACTTCCTGCAGCTCTTCATTAGTTTATCTGACACTACTGGTATTTCCTCTCCTCTGATTATGAACCTTACCTTACCTTATGGTGTTGCGCACCCTCCCTCTCTTTAGCACCAGTCTTCTGAGCTTATTCAGCTTGAATCTTGGCCCCTGTAACCATGTGACCTCATTGTTATGGTCACATCATCCATGAATGCGCAAATAGGCAGTTGTACATTAGACCTCATCATCACTACTCGGCTTGGTTGTTCTGCCAACTTTAGAAGTATATATTTTGCTGGGGAAACAGGATGACTGTGATTGTAAAACTTGTAGAATGGAGCCATAGGCATTAGTGAGGTCCAGCCACAACATTGTGAGGTCTGCTTGTGTTCTTTTGCATCCCTAATTATCTGTGATAAGGCACGATTGAGCTCTATACATTCTGATGCTCCTAGGATACGGCTATTCTGTACTGCTGTATCGATGAACTGATTGACCAGCATGTACTCTTTCATCCTGTTGGTGATTTTCTGTCAATTATCCTCTGAGTCTGTGGGAGGATCTTGAGGATGAAACATCCTTCTGCCGTTTTCCACCCCTGTGGTATTCTGCTTTCTTCCAAATGATCCTCATCAATCTCCAGAGTCGTCTTGTCAACCTGAGGCTGCTCATGTACAACCTTCAAGGGATAACATCTAGTCTCGGAGCAGCCCTTGCTCTTGCCTTCTTAATGGTCTCTCTTATTTATGAAATGTTGCTCTGGAGGGTTTAGGAATCTGTTACACTCCCCTAGCTCATGGGTTCTCAATGGCTCATAGCATGTCCTCCTGAGATGCTCCTCTTGCATCCTGCTTTGGATATTGCAGCTTGTCACTCTATTTATCCCTGAGTAACCTTGTGGTGAACTTGTAGGACATGATGTTAATTCTCTCTCCTCCTGGCCTGCTCCCTTTCTGCTCATCGAAGGGTAAGTAGCTGCTTCCTCAAAGGATCTTTCAGCTCATCAAGGTTGCTCCTTGCTTGCTTTTCGATATTGCTTGACGAGTCATCTGACAATTTTTCAAATGGTTGTAATCCTCTGTGTCTTTCTGCTTAGTTGCTTGTTACAAGTAAGGGCTGGGCTTCTTGTTCTGTGCCCCAAATCTCCCATAGTCCATGCTTTAGATGATGGCTGAAAAAGTTAGTGAATTTGCCTCCTGGCGTGGCTATTCCACTGTCTCATCACGATCAACCCTTGTCTGTGTCATTGGTTGTTGTGAAAATAAACAGCCACCTTTGTGAACTGAATCTTGAGTCCTTTTTCAATCTTCAGTACTTTCCCACAACTACACGTTCTAAAGTCTGTAATCATTCTCATTGTGACTTGTTCAAGCGAAGTTGTCATATAATGTTTATTGAGCTACTCATTCCCTCACCCACCCCCCCTTCCCCCCCTTGAATGTCTCCGGGAATACTTATGGGTGAGTCGATCCATACTAAATTGTTACTGTATGTTGCTCCCTTGTGGGAGCCTGTTTTGGCTAGTCAGGCTTCAACATCCCCTATGCAGTTCTTCCTCAGCTGCTAGCTGTCCCTCCAGCTGTCACCATTTTTTCATGATTGTCAAGCAGCCTTTTCCTGATATATATACTGATTTATATGAGATTGTAACGGCCGACCCCTTACCCAGCCGGCAGCCACACTACCAGGACCTGTGGCCTGGATGAATTACTGAGAAAACCTATCAATACCAAGCCGTAACTCTAACAAATAATAATTTACTCTCCTCCCCAATCGACAGTTAAAGACTAGCAAACAAAAGCAAATATGTAAAATAAGTGTGGGAATATATTAAATACAATACAATGACAGATACAAGAATATAAATCCACGACATAAAATATATCTACATATGTATATATTCCTCCATCAAAGCAGCTAAATGAAAACAACACCTGTACAATAACAAAACCTCCCTTGCCCCTGCAAACGTATAACAAACACAAAACACAAATAACAGCAATGGATGAGTACTGAATGACAATGAATGTGAAATTAAGTCCGGGTAAATAACTGCCAGAACACGGATGACTGATCAAAATGGATGTGTTTGAATCTCCCAAATAAAACAGAACAACCTCACCATGCTTCCTCGGCAAATGGTGGATTATAATGTTCAACCCCGGGGTTTCTGGCGATGATGGTGTTGTCGTGATTTCGGCGGAATGAGAATCAAACTGGAACCAGGCGCGTTGTAAATAATAGCAGAATAATGTTGATCGGTTGTCGGTACTTAAAATCTCCATCTCTGTCCCTCTCCTTTCTTCTTTCCCTTCTGATGGTTTAAATAATGATGAGCCAGATGTAACTGTTAAAATCCCGGTCCAGGGGGTCGCTGCCTCCCTTCAACACCCTTCCCCGTTTATTACGGGGACGACATTTAAACAGACACACATTAGTTTAAACGAGGTGCTAAGATGAGATGCGACTGGGAGCAACACAATAAACAACAATACCCATGTGGCCCTGCTACAAGATCAAACCTCCTCCTACCTGCAGAAAGAGACCATACTTGACACTTCTACACTATTGCTAGAATGGATGATGATGGCTGGCACTCACAACACTAATCAGTCATTCATGGACGTGAGTTTTGGAGGATCGGTGGGAGAGATTCTAGCAAGATGCCAACAAATGCTCAAACATCCCTCAATCTCTAATAAACAATACTTATTCTACCCACTTAAGCAGGCCTGGGCAGGACTCTAGGCTACCACAGGGACCACTTGAACTCACACACAAACACCCCATATTCATATATAGTGGAAATTTGCAAGTGCCAATTAACATGACCTAAATACATGCATTTTAATTACAATGTTTTTCTCCTTCTGTGCTTGGGTATATATGGCCATATTAATTTTAATGAAATGGGACTGGCAAAGCTATTCAGTTATGAGAAATGTTAGGGAATAACAGAAATGCAAACTTTACTACAGTGTGTGACCATTACGGATATCAGGTGAATGTTGTAAATTATAGGGTGACCAGATTTTCAAAGTCCTAAAGCGGGACACTTGTGTAGCATGTGCTGTATGCCCGTGCATAAAGCCCTTCCTCCTTATGCATGCTTTACCTCATTATCAACAGATAGGGATCAGGCCATTGGGCCCAGAGCCAGAAGTGATGTCATTGGTGCTAGGCGGAATTTCCCGTAACTGGTCTGCAGAGGAAAGAGAGAAACGGCTAGTGCACTTCACCACCCCCTGGTCTGGCATGGAATTACCCTCATTCGAGCCCTTTAGCTGCCTCCCATGCGCACGTGTGTGACAACACATACTGTAAATGCCAGTGCTCTGTTTTTGTCTGCTTTGTGTTATACTTAGGCAGCATCATAAGGAGGAACAAAAGTTATTAATCAAGCAGGGTTCCATTTTGGAGTTTTGTGCAAATTTTTGTAAATATATTGCAGTGATGTTTGTTTTAACAAAGTAGTGTTTGTGAACTGAAAAACTTTATTAGATGAAAATTTGTTATAACCAGGACATTTTGATATTCTTCAGTTATTTATCGGGACACACAGCCTGACATTGGGACTGCCCCTGTCACCGGGACATCTGATCACCCTAGTAAAACTGTCAAAGAAATAGTCACGCCACAGCGTACTTCATTCATATCTAGATATTCTTTTCCTTGCTTGTATTTCATAATTTTTGTGGTTATGAAGATAATTTAAGTTACAGTGGTTTTCAACCTGTTTAACAAGTGGACTTCGTGGGTCAGGGGTGTTCTCTGTGGAGTTTTGAACAGCTCGATTGATTAACATTCACTTAAAGAGAAGGAGGTCCCCTGAGTAGTTCTATCATTTAACAGGTAAAAGGGTGGGTTGCTTTCAGGTTTTACTAGTGGTGAAGGTCTGCAAAATGATGATAACTCAAAGCCAGATTCTTGTGGACCAGCAGTGGACAGCAACAGCGTTAATATACTTGCCATGCTTGCCTTTTCACAGACCGGCACAAAATGTCTACGGATTAGTGCTAGTCCATGGGAAACACTGTCTTAAAGGATTGGGAGGAGTGAAATGCTGGTGCACTGATTCTCTTCCATTTTGTGGTCAAGCCTTTGGGAAGACTTAATAAAGCAGAAACAACTTACTGATGGAAAGGTTTCTGTGCATGCACAGCTGGATTGGCAGATGTCAGATTGACTGCCCACCTGCCCAACAGTTTGTGCAAGCAGCTCATGACAAGGAGTAACTTTCTACCCGTGAACGTTGTCTGATGGTGTTTCATTAACTTTTACTTGGGATCTGGTTGCTGTCAGATGACAGAGAAAAAACAGAAACTATGCAAATTATACAAGCTGTCAAGATAAATTTGAAACAGTAAACTAATTTTTAATTTCTCAGTTTTAAGATAGATGAGTTTGCAGAAATTTCAAAACTTTGAACAGTGTGATCTGTTCTAGATATCTAAATTAAAATTAAACTGTTTTGACAAATTTCCTAGAAGAATAAATGTGCAACATTTTAACAAAACTGGTCTGCTGGGGGTCAGGTTGTTTCATGTGGGCAGACGGATGGACAGATAGACATGGGCTATCGCAATAGGTACTCCGTACATTCCCCTATAAAAGGAAATGCAACAGTTTATACACAGAAATTATGAAAAGTGTCGTTAACTGAACAAATAAGAGGCAAAAATTGCTGTATATGGAAAACTGTATTTCTACATGGGTGTTTGATGAAATGACGAACCAGTTGCATCCCATTATGCTTAAGCCTTTGTCCAAAAATGAGGACTAAGTTGCTCATTGTATTGGTAGAAATGACTCAAGAAAAAGATCTTAGGGGTTCTGAAAATGGGCTGATTGTTAAAGCACATTTACAAGGTGCTTCAGGATGAAGTCTGACCAGCTCTCTGATATTTCTCAATGGACATCTCCTACAGTGGTGGTGGGCTGAATGTCATCACCAGCTAGGTGCAACAATAGATGAAAGTGCATAATCAATTTGATGTGTGAAAAATAACAGACCAGCAAATCGGGGTCATTTCAGAGCAAATATCTATGGCAGGCAAGAGCTAGAAGTTTTGTCAAAACAGTCTATTAAGAACTTCATAGACACAGAGACACAATAGATGGATAGTGGTGTATAAAACTCTTATTACATCTAAAAATGTGGGTAGTACAAAAAAGCCAAACTAATGAGCAAAGCCAAATGGTAATATTACACCATGTTTTTACGAAGCAGACAAAGATGTATATAGCTCACACCAAAAGAAGTCTACAAACCCGAATGCTTGTTTATCAGTATGAAAGGTGAATGTGGGTTTGTTACATTGTAAGGTGCACTTTACTGGCATAGATTAACTTCACTGATTCCCTCAGAGGGCAAAGTAAATGTCTGTACATGTAAGTAAATTCTGGATGACCATGTTCAATCTATGGTAAATCTTTTCTGTTCTGACAGAATGTTCTGGCAATGTCCGCATTGGCAGGGCACAAGAAGCCAATAAATGGCTTTTGAAGAAATTGAGTTGTTCCAGGGGCTGTTTCAATTGATCTCAGTACAATTTATCACTTCAAGGAGATTCTGGATTACCATTTCTGGCAGTAGTTTCCACTACCATCATCAACAGGTATAACGTCTCATGAAATTCCTCAACATAATTTCAGATACATGAAGAATGTATGCAAAAGCACATTTAAGCTGTTGCGGAGAGACCCAAAATCTTTTTAAGACAACTTATGCAAATATTTATTTTCTTTGTTATTGATATGCAATATATACTGTGTTCCCCACAAATAGAAAATACAGTAACATGCTGCCACTGCTGATACAAAGTTCTATAAAAACAGAAAATGTACGACTATTTCCAACATCGTGCTTGACGCTTCTCGAAAATTCATGCCTTGAGAACCATGCAAGCATAAGAAGCTGTTTGGATACTAGACAGATTACCACTGTACTCCTCTACACCAGTGTCCTTGGCTGCATCTAATAATTAGGCAGTTAAATGATGTTTTGTTCTGAGACACATGGTTAGCCATTTAGTTTCAAGACAAAAAAAAGCTAAAAATTAAAATATTTTCTAAAGAAGAGAAAGACAACCAAACCTTTGGAGGTATTATGTATTCAGGAATGTAGGTTTATTTAATTAATTTGTTAACACCTATGGAGAAGGAGGAGTAGAAAGTTGGGAGCAAGTGTTGGTTATTTTTTTAACTAAAATGTTAGACCTTTTAAAATATTGCTCATTACCCACTTTGAGTGTTTTAGTGGTCCATGCAAAATCAATTTAATACCATATTATTATACAGCAGAAGTAGTAAGGGTGACAGCAAGAAGGGTGCCTGGCGTGACATCTGGACAGCGGATGGAGGAAAAGATAACCTGGTGGTGGAATGGGGAAGTACAGGAGAGTATACAGAGGAAGAGGAGGGCAAAGAAGAAGTGGGATAGTCCGAGAGATGCAGAAAGTAGACAAGAGTACAAGGTGATAAGGTGCAAGGTGAAGAGAGAGGTGGCGAAGGCTAAAGAAAAGCCGTATGATGAGTTGTATGAGAGGTTGGACACTAAGGAGGGAGAAAAGGACCTGTACTGATTGGCTAGACAGAGGGACCAAGCTGGGAAAGATGTGCAGCAGGTTAGGGTGATAAAGGATAAAGATGGAAAACATACTCACAAGTGAGGAGAGTGTATTGAACAGATGGAAAGAGTACTTTGAGAGGCTGATGAATGAAGAGAATGAGAGAGAGAAAGAAGATTGGATGATGTGGAGATAGTGAATCAGGAAGTGCAACGGATTAGCAAGGAGGAAGTAAGGACAGCTATGAAGAGGATGAAAAATGGAAAGGTCGTTGGTCCAGATGACATACCTGTGGATGCATGGAGGTGTTTAGTAGAGATGGCAGTGGAGTTTTATACCAGATTGTTTAATGGAATCTTGGAAAGTGAGAGGATGCCTGAGTAGTGGAGAAGAAGTGTACTGGTGCTGATATTTAAGAATAAGAGGGATGTGCATAGCTGTAGTAACTATAGGGGGATAAAATTGATAAGCCACAGCATGAAGTTATGGGAAAGAGTAGTGGAAGCTAAGTTAAGAAGTGAGGTGATGATTAGTGAGCAGTATGGTTTCATGCCAAGAAAGAGCTCCACAGATGCAATGTTTGCTCTGAAGGTATTGATGGAGAAGTATATAGAAGGCCAGAAGGAGTTGCATTGCGTCTAGGGAATCCAATCCCGGACATTTTTCATTCCCGGGAATAAAACTGCTGTAATTCCCGGGAAAACGGGAACGGCCAAGCTCGCATATATAGCGTGTCAAAGTGTAAAAATCGATCAAGAAATAACAGAGTTATAGTTGAAAATAATTAAGGTGGCACCATTGCTGCAGCTTGCACTTCATCAGACAACAGCTTTGAACAGCAACTTGAAATTGCAATGCGTCAGTCTGTTGCATCCGCATTATCTGTGCCAAGAAACTTGCCATCACAGAATGATGACAAGAAACTGAATGCATCAGTAAAAGCTGAAATGGCGATGTTTCAGAGCAACGGCAAGTGCGGGCGTTGTTTAGAATAAGTGTATCAGTATCTGATGATTGTGCTGCCTACTTCAGTGGAGGCAGAGCGTGCTTTCTCAGCGGCTGGCGTACTTCTGCATGAAGGTGCGCTCTTGCCTGTACGACTGCACGCTGGACACGTTAATAATAATAATTCATTACATTTATATAGCACTTCTCTCAGTACTCAAAGCGCTAGCTACACAGGGAGGAACCGGGAAGCGAACCCACAATCTTCCACAGTCTCCTTACTGCAAAGCAGCAGCACTACCACTGCGCCACCTGTGAGGACATTATGCTTTCTACGCTCTTATTACCACAACTAAAGATACATGTACTTATATGACAGCATGAACTGCTTGTAGATAAGGTTAGTCTTTTATTTGTGTCAACATATTGAAGTAGTTTTATTACAAATAAGTGTAGGTCGTTCTAAAACTGTTCACATGTGAGATGCCCGTTCACTGTGTCATCCCCGGGATTCCCAAATTCCCAGAAATGGATAAACCCGTCCGGGAATGGATTCTCTAATTGCGTCTTTGTGGACCTAGAGAAAGTATATGACAAGGTGCCTCGAGAGAAGTTGTGGTATTGTATGAGGATATTGGGAGTGGCAGAGAAGTATGTAAGAGTTGCACAGGATATGTACGAGGGAAGTATGACAGTGGTGAGGTCTGCGGTAGGAGTGACGGATGCATTCAAGTTGGATGTGGGATTACATCAGGGATCGGCTCTGAGCCCTTTCTTATTTGCAATGGTGATGGACAGGTTGACAGATGAGATTAGACAGGAGTTCCCTTGGACTATGATGTTTGCTGATGACATTGTGATCTGTAGTGATAGTAGGGAGCAGGTTTAGGAGACCCTGGAGAGGTGGAGATATGTTCTAGAGAGGAGAGGAATGAAGGTCAGTAGGAACAAGACAGAATACATGTGTGTGAATGAGAGGAAGGTCAGTGGAATGGTGAGGATGCAGGGAGTAGAGCTGGCGAAGGTGGAGGAGTTTAAACACTTGGGATCAACAGTACAGAGTAATGGGGATTGTGGAAGAGAGGTGAAAAAGAGAGTGCAGGCAGGGTGGAATGGGTGGAGATGAGTGTCAGGAGTAATTTGTGACAGACTGATATCAGCAAGAGTGAAAGGGAGGTCTACAGGACTGTAGTGAGACCAGCTATGTTATATGGGTTGGAGACGGTGGCACTGACCAGAAAGCAGGAGACAGAGCTGGAGGTAGCAGAGTTAAAGGTGCTAAGATTTACACTGGGTGTGACAAGGATGGACAGGATTAGGAATAAGTACATTAGAGGGTCAGCTCAGGTTGGAAGACAAAGTCAGAGAGGCGAGATTACGTTGGTTTGGACATGTGCAGAGGAGAGATGCTGGGTATATTGGGAAAAGGATGTTAATGATAGAGCTGCCAGGCAAGAGAAAAAGAGGAAAGCCTAAGAGAAGGTTTATGGATGTGGTGAGAGAGGACATGCAGGTGATGGGTGTAACAGAGCAAGATGTACAGGACAGGAAGATATGGAAAAAGATGATCCACTGTGGCAACCCATATTGGGAGCAGCTGAAAGAAGAAGAAGATTATCTATGTAATGTCTTATGCACTGTATGATTACAAAGCTGCTGACTTGATAACTTGATTTAAGATTCCCATGTATTCAAGTTTAGCTATTCATTCATTATTGTGCAGACCCTAAAAACAAGTGATTCATTCAGCTAAATATCATGAATGTCTTTTTGATAATAAGGGAATTCTGACGTCCCAATATACAACCTTCATAACCAGTGCATCTTGTTGTATTTTCCAAATCAGTCTTATCTGTAGAGGAAGCTGCATTTGGATAGCCCAAAAACAAAAAATGATATCTAGTTAAATATATTCTTTCAGTAATGGCTGTCAATTTGTTTTCTTTATTTTTATATTGACTTGTATGCATTTAAATTACATTATAGATCTATGTTCAGATAGCAACACAACCGAAACTTTGTTATGCTATGTGATTTCACAAAGGCTGCTCAAGAACCATGACTGTACAAAACAGAAGCTCGGATTTACAGTGTACTACAAATGTTTTGAAACATAATCCCATTGCAACTTTATTCTATTGTTTTATCTTAACATTGCTCTTGCCACACCCATTAAACTGTCGGGGATATATTTATTGTATGAGAAACGTGTTAATGACAAAAAAGAAGAAGCTGACTTAATACTACATTATTTTATTACACTGGTGGTTTAGCTTACTTCCCCTTAGCTTTTCAGCATGCCAGGCTTTTAGAAGGCATGCCTGCTGTTTCTACCCTATATAGGTACCAAGTGTTGGTTTCATTTAATTAGAAATAACAGTTTAAAAAAGTAAAACTTGGGTTTTCAAAAATGTTTGCCAACAAAAAATATCTTTTGAACATGCAGCTGCATTTAGCTGCTAATTAGTTTTTGTGAATCATCATAACTACAATTTTAAGGCACTTCATATCATTTAAAATTAAGACAGAAGGCACTGCATCTAAAGGCTCCGCTTGCTAGTTTTATTTATTCAGTGGATTACAAGAAGCATTCTCTGATCGCAGGTTATGAACATGAGTATAGGTAGGAGGAGTAGTAGAAGTGTTAGTACTGTCTTGTGTACAAAGTACAACATAATAAACAACAAAGCTTTAAAATGCAGAACTCCAGTGATTTGAATAGAAAACAAAAATCAACTTTCCTGGTTTATGCCTTACTCATGCACTCAAGCTCACATTACCTGAATCCTTATAAGTGATGATAACTTTTGTAGAGTAAATGTGAGCTATGTCATTCACCAGGAGGATTTGAAAATGCCACTCGCAAAAATTGAATGGGGCCTTGGTCCTCTCCATTTCATATCTTTACATAGAGAGACTGGCTACAAACCTTGAGCCTCTGCATCAGCAAGCAACAGCATATTCAGTTGTGCTAAAGGAGAACTCTCTTGACTCAATAGTCATTCAATTTTCTAATTCTGAGGGTGTTAATGTTTCACACTCCTCATGTTACATTTACTTTAAGTCATACCACCATTTGTCTCAGCTGGAGGTGATGCCCCTTCACCAAAGTATTGACCATTTCTTAAATATTTTGAAATTTTAATTTTTTATTTTATTTTGTGTTTTCTAATAAAATAATAGCTTATAGCCCATTATTTAGTAAATAGTTGTAGTTGTTCATTCTAACCATTGCTTAATTACCCTGTTACAACCATGGCATAAATATAACATTTATTCCCTCATTCATTCATTAATATCTAGCATTATTAAGCACTTTAATGCGTTATTCTCAAGCTGTTCAAGTCAATTTTTACCTATTGTACCATTAACCCAAAACAGGGCAGTATCATAACTAGTACTAAAAGAATTCTTACTAGGACTAGGTGTTAATATCCCTAATTATTCAGCACAACAGTTGAAAACAGAAGTCATCTTGAATGGAGTGGAATTTGCCACAGAATTGCGTGGTGAAACCAATGCGACACATCTTCAGTTGTGTGCCCAGACTTCATTGGGTGTTTCGGCCGCTTATCACAAGACACCCTCCGCCGGGGTTGGCCCACCCCTGGTTGATCAGGCCCGGGTGTATGTTGCATGGTGACACCACTCGATCAATTGGCAGCCCATATTAAGTCCCTACGTTTCAGCCACAGCCAGTGACTGCTCCATTCCGCTACATTGGCAAGCTCTTTAATTGCCTTCCGTTGAGCCTGCCCTCTGATCCCTACTTCCTTCAATAGCCTCGTGGTGGAACTGGCTACAAACCCTCTGCATCCCACCTCCACTGGCCACACTTTGACGTTCCAGCCCCGCCCCTCTGCTTCAGCTGCTAAACAGGCATATCGCAGCCTCTTCCGTTCGAATGCCTCATCGATAGCATCCTCCCATGGGACTGTCATCTCAACGATGAAGACACGCCGACAGGACTTGGACCAGAGCACAAGATCTGGACGCAGGTTAGTTTTCGCAATTTCGGGTGGGAAGGTGAGCCTCTGATTGAGGTCCACTCGCAACTCCCAATCCCGGGCCGGGTTCAATGGACCATTATCTTGGAGTAAAGGCTTGGTCCGCTGTTTCTCCCCTTCCCGCATGAAGGTTGTTCTCTGTCGGATGATACTTTGTGCTTGTAGAGGCATGCCGTTAATGTTTATTCTCTTGTTCTCAATTTCAGCTGCCAAGCATCTCAGCACTTGGTTGTGGCGCCAGGTGTATCTTCCTTGAGTTAAGCTGGTCTTGCAACCCACCAGTATGTGTTTGAGGGTTGCTGGGATAGCGCACAGGGGACATGCTGGATCCTTTAAATGCCAAAGATGTAGGTTGGTTGGGGAGGGCAAGACGTCGTATGTGGCTCTGATGATAAAATTTAGTCTATTAGCCTCCATGCTCCACATCTCGCTCCAAGTAATTTTCCTCCTCTCCACACCATCCCACTTCACCCAGCGGCCTTGTTGGGCTTGGGAGACCAAATTGGCACACCTGGCTGCTTCCTCCTGGCGGCGGACCTCCTCCACCACCATTTGCCGCCGCTCCATTGGAGTAGCCTTTTGCCATGTGGGTGTTACTGCTTCGAATCCAAAGCCCCCTCTACCATGTTGGACATGCCCCACTACATTCCGGTGTCTGAGGGCAGCCTTTGCCTCCGCAACTACTGCCGATGGCTTCCATTTCCTCCCTGTTGCTAGGGTTGGAGCAGCTCCTCTGACAACTGAGTCCCGGGATTCTGTGAGAGTCATTTCCAGCCTTGATTTCGCGCATTTGTACTCCTCCACCAGGCTTGAAATTGGCAAAGAGAGGGCTCCGTTACCATACAGGCCAATGCTGGTGAGGCACCTCGGCAGCCCAAGCCACTTCCTCACTTGTGCGTTCACTAGTCTCTCCAGCCGGTTGGCCTGGGATAATGTGACCTCATAGATAGCAATTGGCCACATGAGCCGGGGCAGTAGCCCAAATTGAAAGCACCACAGTTTCAGCTTCCCTGGAAGGGCAGTGTAATTAATCTTATTTAGGCCGTTGATTGTGTCCTGCCTGAGTTGTTCCACCTGCTTCGAGTCTTTGAGCTCTGCACTATACCAACGGCCAAGGTTTTTGATAGGCTTCTCCAGAACTGTTGGTATTGGTTCGTTGTTAACCTGGAACCTCTCATTGGTAAGCTGGCCTTTGACTATGGAGATACTGCGGGATTTACTGGGTTTAAATTCCATTCGTACCCACTTGATGTTTTCCTGAAGTTTATTCAACAGACGTTTGGTGCATGCGTTTGTTGTTGTTATTGTTGTCATATCATCCATGTATGCCCTGATTGGGGGGAAACGCAAACCAGCCTTCGACCGTTCCCCTCCAACCACCCATCGGGAGGCTCGAATAATTAGCTCCATCGCCATGGTAAACGCCAGTGGAGAGATGGTACAGCCCGCCATTATGCCTATCTCAAGGTGCTGCCAGGCCGTTGTTCTAGTCTGTAATGTCACACAGAATTGCAGGTCCTGGAAGTAGGCTTTGACCAGCCTTGTGATTCCCTCTGGGACTTGGAAGAAAGAATATGACTATATACTCCTAATTCCTAAAGCATTACATGATAATGAAATAAGTATTCTGTACTAGCTGTACCCCGTGGCTTCACCCACATAGAAATGAAACAGGTCAAACTTTAAAAATCAATAGACGTTGGCACTATATCTGATCATGTTCAGCTTTGACGGGAAATCGTTCCCCATGTGGGAAGAAAAGCACATGGCCATGATATCTCTGACAATCAGCAGCTACCCTCTAAAACACACGGAGCTTAGATCTCTCTCTCAAAAACGTCAAACGTTACTCCTTAACAATCTGTAGATGATAATGTCTGTTGAACAAACAGGTATCGCTAGCTAAGCGGAGGAAAGGTGCACTGCAACATGGGGCGAGACGTAGACTAAAGCCGGGTTTTTACTTCACGCGTTGCATGCTGCAGCGGACACTCCTGCTACACAAGCGTTTTACTGTTTATACTTGCGCGCATACTTTACGGAAATCTGGAGGAATCCACCAGGTGGCAGTGCGAGATATTATCACGGTGAGAACAGATTTGGCTTCACTGTGTTGTGAATTGTCTGGAACACCCATTTACTTCCGATGACACCTTATCGCAATATCTCTGAAAAGGATGTTTAATGATTGAATCCGTCAATCCAGGGATTTGTCAATTCCAGCAAGCATTTGGCACGAGACAGAAACAATCCCTGGACGGGCATCAGCTCATCGCAAGGTCAATACAAGCACTCACATACACTAGCGTCATTTTAGTGTCACCAAATTATTTAAACGAAATTAACAATTTATCTGTAAAATGTAACATACATACTTTAATGCATTTCATCATGAAAGTGATATCAAGTATAAATCTTAGGATTTATAGAGAGTTAGAATATCATACATTTAATGTGTTCTGTGTGTCGATCTATTGCTGTTTGCCACTGCTGTCCAGTCCGGAGGAAGCCCTAGGAAAAAAAAGACGGCACAGAAGATGGTATGTGAGACTTTTAAAATGTATCTTGTCATTACGATCGGGAATATGCGACGCTTGAATATAAAAGCACCACATCGAACCATTCATCAAACATCGAAGCACACACATCAATCTCGTAGGATCCACAAAGCGGCTTTCTGTCACATGTAGATAGTAACCAGAGACTCTGACGTCACATTCCAAGTTTTAGCACACTGTGCCCCCCGACTTTTTGCTGGTACTGCAACTCGCGCACGTGTCGCGTTAATTTCTGAGGACCTGCTCAGAGGACGCGTCAAATGAACGCGTGGCAGCCATGATGCGTGTGCTTACGTGTTCTGAGCGTGAAGTATACTCGAACAGAGGCTGGTGAGTGAATGAGGAAGGCCCCGCCCCCCTGCTTTCGGCCCACAGCCACTTTGTTGTTAGGCGAACTATGGTACTTAGTGCGATGAGAGAAGTCGCAAAGTCAACCGGAAAGTTCAAGCAATCTATAGAAAACAACCAGATCTAAATCAGTTAAGTAATTCTCTCGTGAAAAGCTGACAGACATAAAGCGGACAGACATACAGACAGAAAGTGCTTAGACCACAAAATTTTTAAAACCGTTTCTTAGTGAGCACCTATGTGCCAAGGGTAACCTACATTCCAAATTTCAAGTCCCAAGTCCTCATGGTTCGGGAGATTTCATGATGAATGAGTTAGGGGTATTTGGCTTTTATATATATAGAAGATTAGAGAAACACATATGAAACATAAACACTTAGAAAAGTTAATAGGTAGTGCAGGACAAAAAGTAGTTAGAAATGGTCCAATTTCAACAGAACACACTGTCGAGAGGCTGTTTAACTCTCCTGTCTCACATCTCCAGAGTTTAGGGTTCAAAACCCAAAAAAGATATGTTTTGCTTTTTGCATAACTTTCTTTCGAAACTCCAGTGTTTTCCCACAGCCCAAAGCTGAGCAGTTTTATTGGCTGGCCATGCATGAATGGGTACTTGTGTACTCTGTAGTGGGCTTCTGTCCTGGCCAAGTTAGGTTCCTGTCTTTTTCCCAGATCTGCTGGGATAGATCCTATTATGAATTAGTCAAATGAATATAATGGATGGATAATTTTCATATGTACATGGTGCACTCAAAGACTTTTAATATTTTGCAAATTTAAAAATAAAACTGTAACAAATAACACAAAGGTATTGAAGAAATTTTAAAAATCTATCCATCCATCCTTTAATTTTCTCTTCCTGCTAGGTATAGTTCAGGAGCACAGGGAACTGGCATCTAGCAATATTATGTGCAAAGCAGGGGCCACCATCCCAGTAAGGAATAGCCATCCATTGCAAATCACTCTCATTCACAAGCGAGCTATCACTAGCATAGAGCCTGTTTAAAGTTATCGCCTACTCCACTGTAATACACATAAAAAGTGACTGGGGCCAGGATTTGTTGCCAGTTTACTGAAGCTGTGTCACAACAGTGATACCCATGGACGCATTGTCCTGCCCATTATATTAAAAGCGTCACCTCAAAATAATGGCAGCCTTTTACTACCCTGATAAATGGAGCTACAGAGACACTGGTTGTCCTGAACAAGTATCTTCCAAGTATTAGACAACACCCCTCTGTGTTCATGTTCCAAGCAGAAAATTTCACATGAACACTCTTTAAAGCCGGAATTTTTGGTGGACCAATGTGAAAAAAATGCTTACCGAATTAACCAAGTTGTGATTTAAGGCTGACTGTTGTCGACCTTAGCAGTGGGTAAAAATCAAGGTGCTGTGCTATGATTCATAAAGTGTTCCTGATATTGATCTTCTTTCTTTTTTCAAAGTACTGTGGCTACATTTAAGGGAACAAATGGTTGTGGATTTTGTTTTGTACTTCTTTGTTGGCATATGCTGCACAGCCCTGACTGGGAAAAGCTCTAACCAGAAGAGTAAATGTGTTTTTTAACAAAAAAAAGACAAAACCACACAGTCATCATATTAATATGAACAAAGATGTTCAAACTGCTTTGCTAAATTAGAAACCTGAGGTTATTGAGTAAACTGCATGACCATAGGTCCAGCAAAGTAATATTTTTCTAGATAACCAACTGTATCGAAAAAATGATAGAAAATGGAAAAAAATGCTTAAGAAGAAGACAAACATGAAGTGGCTGAGCCCCAATGACCCTTACAGAAATACTACTGTACTTTAGTTTCACAAAAAATGAGTTTATCTTTAATTGCGTCTTGTGCAGACCAAGAAGCAAATCAACGGCAACTTTGCGATTTTTCCAAAAATCTTACCAGAAATTCATATGAGCTTAAAAAAATGGGAAGACAAAATATTACTAGCTGGAGATCCAAGATTTCCCATAGCATGTGACACATGGCATTGTTGTTGCTGTTTATGAACATAAAATTGAGTTCAAATATCTACTATATAAAAAACAACAACATTAATTACTGTAATTGTTGTATTTAACTGTAAGCAAACTATTTGCTTATGTCAAGGGTTCTCTGACATGATCCTCTAATTAATGTCTAATTCATACTCCAAATTCAGTTTTTATTTCTCTTTTTGTGTCATTACAGGCATCCCTTCTGCTTTTGTACATTCAGAAGCAGGCAGAAGTAAATGCATGGACTTGATACTGTAACCTATTATACAAAATGGATATGCCATATATTACTGTCAAAGATTTTAGAACAAAGAATTCATTTATAATTTCTTTTTATGTGAAAAATACATTTTCTTCATAACAAGCTGCGTGACAGAACAATAGTTGGTGCTGGTGCTTCAAGGAGCCAACTCCCCAAAGTTTGACTCCTGCTATAACTTGATGCATGTTCTCATTGTGTGTTGATGGGTTTTACATCCACAACCCCAAAGACATTCAGGTTAGATTGAATGTCAGCTCTAAAACGGCCCCATTGTGATTGTATGTATGCATTAGTGGACCCACTGGCACGTTATCCATATTTGTTTCCTGTCATATGCCTAAGGTTTCTAATATAGGCTAAGGCTCTGGAAAGACTGATTGACTTTTTTAATACGGTAATTCTTGTAATTTTTTCAAAACAGGTTCATGTCAACATAATAATGTGTGCTAAACAGGACCTACTTAGTTAGTTCCATGCACCTGTGAGAGGAAATTCTTCATAAATACAGCATGGTTTGGAAAATGTATTAAATTAAAACATATGTATCTTTCTGTGCTTAATTCTTTAGAAATGGAAAGAAGGTTCCAGGACTAAAGGAAATAGTGGTGCAATGGCTACTGCAATTCCTTGTGCCTCAGACATGTAGGTTTCCGTCCATGCTAGGTTATGTCTGTGTGGTGGCACTGCTCTGTCTGTGTCTATTTTCATATTTTCTCCTACATCTGACAAAACTACAAGTTATGTTGATTCAGATTGAATAAATATATGAAAAGTAATAACTCAAAAATAACAAAAGAAACAATAAAACAGAATATACACATAAACTCGGGCTGACACATAACAAGTAGCATTCATCCCTTGAATAATATAGTTTTTGCAACAGAAAAGCAGCAGCATTGCAGGCATAGTTTGCAAAGCCTTGATCTATCTGTTAAAAAGTTAAAAGTTAACATTCAAAGAGTGTACATTCAACAATCAATTATACTTGTAAAACAGCAAAGGTTATTGTCTTCTGTTAATTAACCTTCAAAAGTAAAACGTTTTTGAGGAGAGAACCGCTTTGTGACCTTTGTAACTGCCAATCTCGTTCATCTATTTTCTAGCATGCTGTTTATTTCGACCATCCATCCTTTTTCCAATGTCTAAGTTGCCTATCATGAAAGCCTTGAGCATATACATTAACCAGGCTTGACCCACATATAAACATTTTTTTAAGTGGGAGGAAACCCTACGGGACTAACAAGGAAACTCAAAATCCCATTCAAACATAGAACTCTGTTGCAGAAAAGCCGATTGCTGCGCCACCTTGTACAACTTTTATGCCTATAATTATATTGTGATTGGAAAGTAATTTAAATCCTTATATATATATCCTCTCATTTTAATGCAAAAATCGATTTTAATGTTATACTTCTGAAATGTTTATAGTGATAAACACTTTTGCATTACTTGTTGCTGTTCGTACAAGGAAACAGTAGGTCTCTGTCTGCAAACATCTGCCATATTTGTCTGCCCACTCACGTGTAGGAGCCTGCCACAATACTCCTTTTGTGTTCCATTGGCAAATCAAGTTTGACTGGGCCTTCCTCTAAATATTTCGTTGACGTTGTTTTCTTCCTTCTTTTAGATGTAACTGAAAGAAGTTGCAGTATAAGCGCAAACAGGATAACTAGTTCGGATTTCGATCGAACATGTAGCCAATAGGGGCGAAAGGGAGCGCACCGCTTCAACCAATCGTCAATAAAACAAAGGACCTGTAAATCAAAACATCGGACAGGTGAAGCAGCAACCAATAAGAAGTGAGCTCCGAGCGCGACCGCGACATCCAATAAGGACAGAGGTGGGGGTGGCACTGACCAATCAGATCTGCAGGTTGGTGCTGTGACCGCCCGCGATGGCCGTCTGAGCGACCGTCTCACGGACAGAGGAGTCCCCGTCAAAACAGGAGAAATTCAGGTAAGTTTACTATCTCTTTCTGCAAAGGAATGGTATCGAATGGACATCGGAACAAATAACCAAATTACTTTTGTGTTGTGGTAGAGACGTGTAAAAGTTTCAAATAGAGCACAGTCGCAGGCCAGGACTTTACGAAAATCAGTGTTCTTGGGAGATTACTTTGTAAGTGGTCTCGAAAGCTGGAGCGATTTATTTACTACAGACGTTTCCATTTTGCTGTGTTTTTCGAGGCGCTGCTGTAGAAAAATTTAAGTGCGCGTGGTTGTGCTCGAGTTGGTGGGACCGGTTCAGACAATAGTTATGTCTATGTAAGACGGTTATGTAAATCTGGGTAAAAATTTATATGTCGGGGATAAGCGGCCAGGCGTTGAAGACAGAATGAAGTAATTGGGCTTGGCAGTGCTGCAGCACAAAAAGAGCAAAGAAAAGACGAGAGAACGAGTAAGTCAGTCAGTTACTTTTATTCATAGTTTTTCCAAATTTTGGTGGGGGTGGGGAGGGAGGGCAGTTGGAATATTAGACGTTCACGGAGCCGGTTAGACATTCTTTAACTAGAGGCTGAGAGAGCGAGAGCAAGCAAGCAAGAGCAGTATGAGCTGGATTCTCAGCCACTGAACCGGAGTTTGATCTGTTGCCAGCTGTAACTCGGTTACTCCGGAGCAACCCCCAGCAGGTGTTCTGGCCTCGACCGTTACCGGCTGTCATTTATGTACAGTTATTGAGATTCCGAATTGTATAGCCAGACTATGTTATCTTTTTATAGGTTAAAATTTGTCAAAACTGGAAGTCAGTGGATGTCCAATAACGATCCCTTTTGGCACAAGTAGTATTAATTGTAGTAAACAAAATTAATACATCATTTTAGTCAAAAATTGAAGACAGTTTTTAAGATACTTGATTTGCATGTCTTTGGTGATGTGCTGTTTTTCGTTGAGTGAAAAGTCCTTTCCGTACACCCTCTGGTGAGTTAGGCCATTAAAAAGAGTGAGTCAGCATTGGAGAATTTAAATCCTTTGAGCTATGGTACAGAGGTCAACATAAGGCTTTGGCTGGTTAGAATCTTAAATTCCCTATCAAGCTCTCTTAAAGTTTTGCCCCGCAACTGTCTGCAAGGTGGCCGATGATGAAGTGTTGATCTCATCAGTTTAACTCTGACAGGATTTGCTTTGAAAGGCCAAATAAAGGTTTTATTTTTGGTGACGGTGCAGACGATGTTTTATTAAGAGTTTTTCTAGATGTTAGGTTTGAGCATTTTCATAGGATGCAGTTGTCATAGAGATCAAGAACCGTTCAGCAAAGAGACCTTTCTGGGTCAAAGTAGTATTGGGGATAAGCAAGAGAGGTAATGGTTGAAGAATGCAATAAGGCAAACACCTTACTAACATGTTTATGTAAATGAGGCTGGAAATTTTTCAAGTACTTCAAAAATTCAATTTTAAAAATTACAGTTAAAGGTTGATGAAATTAAGTGTGATGTTAAACCAATCTTATTTTGCTTTCAAAAACTTATGTGTTTGCCTAGTAAAATATTCCAAAATCAGTGAATTTCTGCCTATACAGGTTAAGTGATGGGTGAGATTGAAGGCTCCTACCGTGTTCTGCAGACACCTGGGAGTCGTTTAGGGGTCCATTCTACCACTGCAGTTAGTACTCTTGAGCCTGGACAAAGTCTTTCTAACACAATGACCACTTCATCCCGCTCTCATGGCAAGGGACTGCAGGTCCGAGTACAGGCATTAGATGACACCCAGGAGGAGTATGACATAGAGGTGAGTTTCTGTATGCTTTAGCCTGTGGCACTGAATACATTACAGTATATCACCTGTTAAAAATTAAATTAAGGATAATATCTCTTGGAGGAGTGTTTGGACTTGAAGTTCTATTTCACATCTGCTTCATCACGTCACTCTGAACAAGCTGCTTATTTTGCAAATATTTTGGATCTAAGATGTTATGTTGTACAGGAAATCTCAAGAGTTTTGTGGTGGTATAAGCCTGAAAATGTGAAAATATTTTTCTGTTCTCCCTAAACAACTTGTATTGCTAACATGCAGTAAACTATGGTCTTGGGTAACTGTGGGAGGCTCAGGAATACATAAGACTGATGCACATATCTTTTCTAATATACTAGGCCAGTGTTTCATGTACTAATCAGGTGTTTTAAAGGGATTGTTGCTATTTTGTTGTAGAATGCAACATGAATAAGGGGTATTCGTTTAGGCTTTTTGTTGCTAAAAGGTATAGGACCATCAGGTACACCTGAAAGAGTTTGTTGCCATAGGTATAATAATGAGAAACACTAACTGATGTATGTGTGTGTATATGAAAGGTTCTGTTTTAACAACGTACTGCTGTTTTTATAGTACGTTTCTGTTGTTTTTACTCATGGAATGGACACTGCAAACAGGGCTACAAAATCAGTTGCTGAAGCATTGGAGTTTATTAAATGCACTTTTTTGTATTGGTTTCATCCTTATTAGTAGTTCTACTTAATTGAATATTCTTTTATTCTTAAGTGACAAATTTCAGTCACTTAAGCAAGAAGGACTGATCAATAGGCTATTAATGTTTTTCTCTTTCTTCTGGGTGTTTTGTTTTAGTTTTATTCTTTTACATAGGCATTTCAAATGCTAAGTGAAAATGACGTGCTTGAACTTACTACAGCCCCATTTTTAATTAACCATGTCCAGAAAATAACATAACTAATGGGGTTGTGTGGTAAGGGAAAGTATATTTATTTTTCAGTTTGTGCCTTGCCTCGGAATGCAGTTTGAGATAAAATGTTTATATTTTAGTGAAAATACAAGGAGAAGAAAAGATATGGAATAATTAGATATGTATTGATGTTTTGGCTCCATGAAATTGAATAAGTGGACAATCTTAAAAACCTTGTTTTGCATACAGTGTGAAGTGTAGTAATTGATTATGTCTTCTTAAATTGTGGTGGCTTTAGGGTTGATTGCAAGAGACCTGTCGTGGTTGTATTTTTATGTTTTATGCATTGATATTTAATTGTGTGTGTGTGTTTTTTGTTTTTTTTTTAAATGCCTTTTAGTAGTTTGTTGTGAGCATAAGGGTTCAAGTTCTGGGTGCTTCTTGCATGGAGTTTGCATGTTTTCCTTCTCCCACAGCCCGAAGATGTGTTGGTTAGGTGGCTTGGATATGCTAAATTCACTCTGATATGTATTCATCATGTGTTGGGATTGCACCCTGTCCAGGGCTTGTTCTTGCCTTCCACGCAATGCTTATTGGGATAGGCTCTAACATGACCTCCTGCCAGATAAGCAGGTTTGGAAAATGGGTGAATAGTTAGCACAGTCACTTGACACTTTGCAAAGTAATTAGCAAGATTATAATAGATGACAACGTGTTGTGAACAGTTAACTTATAAAGCAATATTTTTTTGGGCTTAATTTTAGTTATCTTGGCTGTTTATGATTCTGAACCCTTAATTGCCTATTTTAGTTTTTATCAGCTGTATTTAAGTTTTAATTATTGCCTGTTTTCTTAACCAATAAACCAACAGCTCTCCAGCTAACATGCTTCCTTTTAATGCTGTGTATATGCACCATTAAGTATCTGTATATGTTTGTTTATATAAAAAAAAAAAAAAAAAAAAAAAAAATCTTCAGAAATAAATGTGAGCGGAATTAGGTAGACCATTAAGTTTAATCTGTTCTGGTCCACTAAACACAAGGGTGGTGTTGTCAGAAAAGGAAACTCTACAGTGCAATTAAAATGTCTTTTGGATGAATAAAAGCACTAACAAGCCAAATAGTTAAATAATGTACAAAGTTTCAATATCGGCAAGTACTGTCTTCTAATTAGGAAACTGGCTAGAAGGAAAACCTGCAGCCATCTAGGACTGTGATTGAGCGACACTTTGTGCAGCCTCAGGTTTCTATTCAATTTTGAAAACTAAATGTAAAAATAATCCTTTTAAAGATTGTAGTTAATTGTTATACACAAAATGTGCTGGTCCATGTTTCTTTCATAGTGTATAATTTATATTTTATTAATCTACCTTGTTTTGCTTGTAACACTATTAAATGCAATAGACAATGAGAACTGAAATGTTGCAGAAAAATAAAACATGCATTAGACTGTAATGGTGTGGTTTTTATCATCTAGTAGAATTTATTTGTGTGTGTGTATGTTTGAGGTTCCCTTTTATAACTGAGTAGGCAATTCATGTTTATGTTCATTGGAGTGCAGTTGCATTTATTGATAATACTACTGTTTAAATATCAAAAGACTGAAATACAAATTGACAAAATATTATTTATTTGTGGTTTTTCCTTTATGTCTCTCTATTATAAAAAAAAATCCTGGAAAGCAAAAGCAAGGCTACGATATGTGATCTTCTCGGAAGACATTTAAAAGACCCGCGAGACAAAAGAGACTGGCCATGGAGCGGCTCGCGGGGACTGTAAACATGAGACTTGGTGCCAAGAGATTGTCCCAGGGACGTCTCGCGGGGACGTGGAACATGAGATTCTTGCAAGACACGCCCTACTTACAAAAGATATCATATAACAGCACACCCATCAAAAAACACTCAGTGGTGTAAAAGCATGTAGTACACACAGATCATGTGCTCTCAGCACATATAAAGTGTATAAGGACAATATATGGAGAATAGAGACCCAAATGCGTTGGAGAGAAAAAATGGCAGATAAGAGATTATGAAAGCAGTGGAATTCGAAAGGCTCAAACAAACGATGGTGCAATACACATGCAGACAAAGGTACAGAATATGAAAGCAGTAAAATTCGAAAGTATTGTAGCGTAGGGGTGGGCGGTATGACCAAAATTTTGTATCACAGTATTTTTCTAAATTATCCCGGTTTCACGGTATTTGACGGTATTTTTTTTCCCATGCATGAGTGGATGTTAACCACATTTTCCACTGCAAGTACTGCAGTAGACATGACAGTGGAATAGGTTATTCTTAGCCAGAGCATTGTACATTGTACAAAAAAAAACATTTTAATGTGCACAAAAGTGTTAATACAGGTTTGAATGGTCCCATAAAGTGATGGTTTTCAAGGAGGTGGCACTAATGAAGATGCATGACAGATGCAGTCAAAATATAGAACCTTTTTATTGAACAAATTTTGCAAACAACTATTTTGACAACATATTTTCAACCATCCCATCATTAAACTGCATAATATTTAAACTAATAAATAATAACAGTAAAATAAATAATAGTTCAACTTCCAGTAATAATAACAATAAAATAAATAGTGCAAATTCCAGTAATAATACTATTACTTCAAAGCTTCAAGCCCAGATACATTATACAGTATTCAAGTATTGAGAAAAAAAAAAAAAGTGAATGTGTATTCACACATTTGAACATAATGAACAAGGCACTTATGTAAATCTTAGCCATTACAAATTCTGGGCAAGGAAAACCAGACGGTCAGCAGCATCTGGTTTGAGTACTGCCCTGTGGCACGTGACAATGTTCCCACCAGTACTGAAAGCTCTTTCAGTACGTGTTCAGCACAAGCTACAGGAACGTGTTCAACACCACAGTCAGCTGGGTCAGATCAGCTGATCCCGGTACCTCACTTTCATTTTTTGATCTCCATCTATATCAGTGTTTCTCAAACTCGGTCCTGGGGACCCCCTGTGGTTACAGGTTTTTGTTCCAACCAGATTCCTAATCAGTGACAACACCTGATAACACTGAGCTCATTTAATTAGCTGGTATTTTTTTTTTCTTTTATTCGACATTCAGAAAAGCATGTTGTTTTACACTTATAAGACATTTATAAAATTTCTGCTTTTGCTATAGATTTAAATGCTTAACTTTCTTTTGTTGATTTCATTATACTTTGCCCTTTCTCTGTGCAGTATTTTCCCCCTACGTTGTATCTTAATAATGACAACTTAAAACGAGCAGATCAGACACGCTGGCAAACAACACACTGAATAATCAAAGGCTGCAACTACTTTAGCGTCACACCCTCTAATTAGTAAATAATGGATTAATTAAACAATTAGAATACCTTGAAAAGTAGAATGAAAATCAAGATGAAAATACTGTTAAAAAGAAAAAAAAAACATTATTCCATATAACTGCTTGGTACATTTTAATTTTTTTTTTTTTTTTTTTTTTAAGCAAACTTAGTTTTCTAATTAATATATTGTTCCCTAAACACAGAAGTTGGGAAATATCAGTTCACTTAATTAGCCCAGGAGTTCAATTAAAAACAGAAGCTGGTTGGAGACAAAAACCTGCAGCGACAGGGGGTCCCCAGGTCCGACGTTGAGAACCCCTGATTCTATATGATCACTTGCATCAAAATCGGAGTCTCAAACGATAGCTAGCTAGACTGAGGCATCTCACAACGTGGGAGTTTCCGACAACGTATCGTAATGCATCAATCGGCCCACAGAAAAGTTTGTTTGCCGCGCCAACTTGAAAATGTATATTTACACAATTTTATATAAATTATCGTCTCGCTTTCAACATCATAACTTCAAAAAATCTAAGTTGAACCATCGCAAGTAGGGGACTGACTACCTGTATTGACTGATAATAGAGATAACAGAAAACTGATTATACACACTTTCATTATACATTTCGTATTGTAGCGTCTCAGCCAGTTGAAGCCTTTTTTTTTTTTTTTTTTTTTTGAAGTGACTGTTGAATCCGACTGAGGGAAGGCGGAGTACAGCGCAGAGGAATGACAGCAGGGGCGTGATAGACGCGGAAGGGGGGGGGGGGGGGGGGGGCGACCCGGGATGGGAGAAGGGGGGAGAATGGTGAGTTGGAGAAGGAACTGGAAGGTTGTGGGGTGGGTTACAAAGTCGGCGTTCTTATTTCTTGACTGTTCAAATAAACTTTTGTGAGACTTTACTACGTCTGTCTGTTTTTTTTTTCTTCTCGAACCTGATGCGGAGGTTGCTACATTATTACTATAGTATGTTTTTACTACCATTACTTAAAATAGTTTATTTTAATAACTATTACATATCTATGGCTGTGTGAAGCCTGTGTCCAAAGCACTGGAGTCTTGTCCAATTGTTAATTTTGACAGCCTTCTTGATGTTGGCCCCACTGTCCGTTGTGATGGCCACTTGCCTCTGCTCTGTCAAGCCCCCAGGAATTGAGTGCCTCCAGCAAGCCTGCAGCAAGTAATTCGCCAGTGTGGTCATTGGAAAATAGCTTGTTTGGAGGCAATAACTTTTCAATAGCCAGTTATCATTTATAAAATGAATCGTCAAGCTCAGATATGGCTCCATAGTGCGACTTGACCACACATCTGCTGTAGTTGAATAGTCGGTGACTGTAGCCACCTCTGCTTGTAATTTCCCTCTGTGTTCTCGGTACAATTCGGGGATCACCGTTTGGCTAAAGTACTTGCGACTTGGGATCACATATCTGGGATCCAGTGTCTTGATCATAGCCCTGAATCCGCCTCTTCTCCACAGTACTTAACGGAACCATATCTTTGGCTATATGGACTGTAATGGCGTTGGTTATCTCGATCCACCGCTTGCTTCTTTTGTCGTAGGCAGTACTTCTAGCAAACGCGTCTACAAGTGACCTCTGACTTGAATGTCCCCTAGGTTTTTCAGTTTTACCTGAGGACGTGGAGGGTGCCAATCTTAGTTCCATGCATTCATGGTACTCCAACGCATGTTTGTGGCTAGGTGGTGCAGCAAATTGCTCGTGTTGCCGCCTCCGACGACAACTTTAGCTCGACAGCATTTACAATAAATAGTTGTTTGGTCCACATCCGACTTTTAAAGCCAAAGTATCTCCAGACAACAGACACCGGCTCCTTTCTTCGGCAAAAGTTCTTCTGTGTCATCATATTTAACTTTTTCATCCGCTACAGCTTCAGTTTTACAATGTTCAACCGTCCATTTTCACTGCGCAATACCTCCACTAACGCATGCGTGTTGTAGCGGTGTAGCAGGGAAAAAGGTCCCCCTTAAACAGTTTCCCGCTGTGCCAGGTTCTGAACATTGCCTTAGCCTATTTTAACCGGTGTTGCGATATGAGAAAAATCCATATCATAACAAAAATAAAAAACGTTTTTTGGTATGAACCGTATACCGCCCAGCACTATTGTAGCGTCCCAGCCAGGTTGAGGGCTTTTTGGTTTTAAGTGACTGTTAGGTCCGATTGAGGGAGGGCGGAGTACAGCATGGGAAGACTGATAGCGGGATATTGATTGATTGGTAAGGGGGGGGGGGGGGCGTTGGAGAGGGTTGCTATAAAGTTGTGTTTGGGGTTAGGAAGTCGGGCGATTGTTCAAGTAGAAACTTTTGTGACACTTTATCATGTCAGTCGCTACAGTATCAAAGAAAAGATAGAAAAGATCACATTACCGCAAACAAAAGGTGATTAATCATCAGAACCAGGTGGTAATTGAAAAAAACAGTAGGACAAATCAAGGTCAGAAATAAAAGGCAAGAGTAGACAACAAAGTCTTTTCGCATTTGCATCATTTAATACACAAAACGTGGATTTACACAATAATGGACCATACGCTATGAGAATCTGTGGTCCCGGAACAGTTAAAGGAACGACAAGTTAAATTCAAAGAATACACAGTTTCCAGTCAGGTGTATATTGATGATCATGGAGGAAGCGATGCAAATTTTAACAGCAACAAGAAAGGTAATGTATATATTCTGCGAATAACATTACATACCAAAGAAGATCGTGATATGCCATTCGTATTAAAATGTTTACAGTTTACTGTGAGAATAGCTTTTGCTATGACAAACATTGGAAAAAGTCGGATTATTTATTAGAGAAACAGAAACAATATTCACTCACGGCAGTTATACGTTACGTTGTCACAATGTGTCTCCAAAAATATTGCTTTTAATGAGCTTTAAAGTAAAAAGTGCAAAATAATGAAATTGAAACAATTCCAAAGAAAAAAAAATAAAAATTGTATATCCGATTAACCAAACACAGGGAATGGTGAGCGACGCGAGAGCAGAGGGCAAAGCCCCCTAGTAGGCTATATTAAAATTTGAAGGCATTACTTCTCAAAAATGAATATCGTAATTATGTATTGTGTTGCTTAATATTTTCTTGGTTAATACAATTTTGTTGTTAGTGTACAAAAATGAAGGGAGGTTTCAAGATCTGAGAGTTGATGGTGTGTTAGTAAGATCTAGAAAACCTTTTGAAATAAACCTGAGCAAGAATGTGCTATTTATTAAAATAGCTAGACAATACAAATACAAAATAAATAAAACTTGGCAAATAATGCTTATGTGTAATAGAAAATTTGGAGATTAAGAGAATCACACAGTTAACATTTGCCTAGTATAGTTTTTTTTTTTATGTTTGCCTTGTAATTAGAAATTATATTTCAAAAAATATTGACCACCATTGTTTGAGCTTTTCTCATGCTAAAGGGAGGGTATGACTCAACTAATGTTTTAGTTATTTTTGTAATATTTTACTTATTCAGACAAAGTACATTAAAACTGCAGTGCTTGTAACTCCATTCCTGAATCTGCAGTGTATTTTTATTCGCCTAATCTTGAAGTAGAGCCATGCTTAGTTAATAGAAACCAGATGCGATGATGCATGCTAATCAGTGATCACTGTTCTTTGAGGGGTGGCAAACTGTTGTGTATTAGGTTTACTTTTGGTTTACATTAAAACTTGCCTGCAGGTCATTTTATCAACCTGGAAACACTGTGTTGAATGATAATTAACCAAATGCTGTTTTTATCCTTTGTTCAGTCTCTAATTAAAATAAGTTGAGAAAGGTACATACAGCAAGTAAACTTCATTCTATGTGCTAGCACTGTTGCCTCACGGGTCCATCGTCCTGATTTCAAATTATGGCTTGGTTCTTTTCTGTGTGGAGTTTGCATGCATTTTTTGTCAGGGTATTCTTGTTTTTTTTCTCTCATATCTTCATAGATATTTGTGTTAGAATAAGTAGCCAATGTAAATGGGCCCTTGTGAGTGTTAGTGCAATAATGAATAGGTCCTTTAATGGACTGGTGTCATGGATGCCTCCTCCTTTGCTCCCATTCCTGCTGGCATGGGGTGTGGTATGCTGTATACTTTTGTATCATTTAGGGCAGTTGCATCTTGCCTTATTTTAAAATCTCAAGCTGCAGTTTTTTTTCCTTAATTGTTAGGGAAGCATATGAAACCCAGCTAGCAATATTAGTCGAAAATGGAGAGTGGAGATGTCCATCTAGAGCGTGAATGGCTCAAATCCTGGTCCTCCACATCTATTTAGGTGTTCTGTTGCAATTAACAAGGAACTTATAATGAAATAGAGGCATATTGAAAATGTGTCATATTATGAACATAAAAACTGAGACCAGTATTGAAAGATTTATCATGATTGAACTTTTAAACATGAAATCACTTCACTCTGTGGTACAAGCTAACTAAAATATTGTTAATGATGTGGTCTCCACATCCTCAACAGAGAAGCAAAATTATAGAATGTTTATATTCAGCTGTGTAGTGTGTTTGTTCAGAACTAAATGTTCCATTGCTAGTTTATCTCTGTGTATGGTTTAGTTATCTCATTTTCTTATTTGCATATGTTTTTGAATTTATCATGTAGCTTATATTCAGGCTAGAACTGTTTAAATTAGCAAAAAAAAAAAATGTAGATTTGAATATTCATATTAAAATATAAGATATTCTATTATAGGTTAAATGTCTTGATACTGTGTGCTTTTTTTACTGTATCTTTTTTAGTATTTTACTCCCTGCTCACAATAAATCTCTATAGAGTAAAGTGCTTATGACTTATGTAGTGGGTTGGTTTTTTTTTTTTTTTTTAATACGTAGGTAAAAACTGCAAATTCTTAATAAATGCAACACTTGAAAATGCAGGCCTTTGTAAAACAGTGGAATTGAAGAGAAAATGGATCTGGGCACACTGCCTTTTCCTACCTGCAGTGGACTCATGATTGTTCAAACATACAAAATACAGTTCTGAATCATATCCTCCACCCACAATTTCTGTTGTTTAAAACATTCTAAACGGGGAAATATACTTGAGATACAGTATTTTGCTCTCGGTGTACGTGATTAGTGTAAGCGTTAGTAAAATGGAGAAAAATAAGATTTTGGGGTACAGTGCAAGGATGTGATGATTTTTGAAAGATTAGTATAAATAGTCGCATTATTCCTTATCTGATGCCATAAGTCATTTAACCAGGCAGTCAAAAATTAATCAATGCAGTTTATTTATCTTAAATAACATTTTACAGTGTTTTTCAAATGATCGTCACCATTACTATAACAATATATTTTTCCAAATGAGTGTGCAAATACATCAACATATCCCAGTTTTCTTTTAACAACTCATTAGCCGGAATAAAGCCAAAAGCAGAAAAGAAAAGATCAAATATTTTTGAAAATGTTTGTTTATATGGGTGATAGGATATATTCCTTCCAGATTGAAATTTTAAATGCTTTTTAATGCTTCAGTCTTGTTTCAACCTATTTGATATTTCTGATGGTCTTCCAGTTCTGAGTGATCCAAATATTTCATATCGTCATTGCATAAGTTTATTGAGAGTTAAAGTTCTTTTCATAACACCTCAAAAATCATCAAATTCTTATGCTGCATCTGTCAGTTTTCAGTTTTGACTTTTCATTTACTGCCATCTCTTCCCCTCACAAGCTTGTCTGTGTATTGTTTCTCATCTCCCCATTTTATACGTCTTTGCTTATCAGTCCATCTCAGTTGATTATTTCACAGGTTGTGAGGGGTAGAGGTTGGGCTGTGGGAAATGTTCATTATATTTCATGGTATATAAACGAAAGGCCCTCGATGATCTGTCAATGGAACGGTTTTGTATACTTCTGCCAATAAATGCTATTCAAAAGAAAGGACGGTGTATAACTTAACACAGAGCTACACAATCATAAGTCATCCCACCTCCAAACCCCCCAATTGTTGTTTTTGTATCATAGCTTCGTGGTGCTCAGTGCTTCACAGGTGACAAGTACACACGTGCCCCTACCACTACAATGTCAACGTCAATTTATTTATATAGCACATTTAAAACAACATAGGAATGCTGTGGCCAAAGTGCTTTACAATAATAGAAGGAAAAAAACATACAATTAACTTCATTTATTTTATTTCTGTTTATGTTAATTAACATAAATAAATAATAAATAGAAGTAATGTTGCATAATCACAATGAGGAAACCATCAGTTTTACTGAAGGTCACGGAATGCAAGTGAATAGAAATGAGTCTTTAATCTTGTTTTGAACATTTCAATTGTAGATGACTCCTTTATGTAATGAGGTAAAGAGTTCCACAGGTGAGGAGCAGCAGCTGCAAAAGCCCTGTCCCCCTTAGTTTTACACTTGGTACAAGGGACAACAAGAGACAACTGACCAGAAGATCTAAGCACTCTAATGCTAGTGTAAGGCACACAATTCAGATAAATAGGCAGGAGCAAGACCATGTAAAGATTAAAAAACTAGCAACAAGATTTAAAATCAGTTTCGAAAACTGACGAGGGCAAGCCAGTGTAAAGAAGCTAATATTGGAGAAACAGAATCAGACTTTCTGCCCCAACCAGAATAGCGAGCGGGTAGCATTCGGGACCAACTGGTAACCTTTGCTAATCCCAGGAATACTAGCGAGTTGCAGTAATCAAGGCAAGAAAAGATAAAAGCATGAGTAGCTTTCTCAAGATCCCTAGAAGATAAAAAAAGGCTTGATCTTTACCTAATAGACGAAGCTGAAAAAAGCAACTCTTGAATACAGAATTTACTTGTTTCTCAAAAAAAGAGGTTACTGTCAAAGATAACACAAGGGTTGCGGACTTGAGGTTTACAAAAGACAGAGAGAGCCAAGAAGTCCAAGACCAATTTGGGCTTAGCTGATGGACCCACTATAAGCACCTCCATTAGTCCATCCAGATCTTAGTTCAAAAAGACAGCTGTGCAGTTGATTCATTGCAGATTTGAAAATGGGAATATAAACCTGTGTATCATCAGCATAGCAGTGAAAAGAAATGTTAAATTTTCCTAAAAATAGCTCCAATAGGGTGAAGGTATATAGAGAAGAAAATATGACCCAAAATGGATCCCCTGAGGAACACCACATTTAAGAGTACTTCATAAGTAGATGAAAAAAAGGAATCGTAGGAAAATTTTAAACTTGTAGCTGTGATATCGGCAGCAAAAAATATAGGAATAAATTTTATTAGGGTTTCAAAAAAACGTTAGGGGGGCGCGATTAAAACTGTTATGAAAACTCGGGTCACAAATTGTCCAGAAAGTCCTTTGTCAGGTGGAATTGCGACCTGTAATGGCAGAATATTAAAAATCACTTGTGGAACTTTTCCTACGTATTTCCGGTGAAAGTTCAGGCTTCACACGTCTTTCGTTCCCTTGTTTGCTTGCTGCACGTTGCGGGAATAGTTTGTCCTTTTCTCTTATCACTTGAGCCATTAATTGCTGTGCGTCCTTGCGGAAAAGGTAAGTTTATCCTAGATAATTTGATATAAAGAGGTTCAAATGTTTGTTAAACTTATACGTTCAGAGTGTTAAAATGTGTATTTGTACGTAACGTTGTAATTTAGTGTATGTATTTAATTTGTTTACAGACCACAGCCACAGGAATTAAAGTACTTTCAGACTTCAGATTGTGCTTGCAATTAAATCTTTACCTCGATATTGGGAAGGGGAGTTTACAAACAAAGTTGTACCACCGTGGAGTTAATAGCGACACCTCCCCGTGACCAGACATCTGATCGTGTCTAAGGTCGTTTGGACTTTATCTCACCCACATCTATTACACCAGCCTGTTGTACCGAGATCAGTTCTCATTTTTACAAATAATTAAAGGTTGAGAAACATTGGGTTAAGTCATGTTGTGCTCAGAGAGGTTTGGAATTTATTTATTACTATTAACGATCTAGAGTAGTTATGGCACAAATAATTGATATTTGAAAAATATTTTACTAGTAGGTTTTTTGTTTTTTTTTTAAATAGTAATATCGGATGGTGAGTGTAAACAGAAAAAGCTCCCAGAAACCGAATCTTTTTGGTGCCAAACATAAGGTGATAGCATGTATTCAGCGGGATTTATGTTGTGATATATATTAATTGTAGATTTATTTTTTATAATTTTGGCATTAGAATATGCTTAATATCTAATGAGTGTGCATATTTGGAGTAATCTAAACGGTCTCTGTAAATAGACTAGGCTTGTGAATTTGATTTATTTTTTTGATTTGATAAACTAATGTTCAACAAAGTATGCATGTAAAGTATAATAAAAAGACGTATTATATGGTATCAAATAGTCTTTTACAATCTACTTTTAAAATGAAAGCGTTGTGTATTAAGTTTCTGTTTACATTGGTTTCTGCTCATCATTAGTTTTATACATTTGAGAAATTAGTCATTAAACTGAAACTAAAAAGATTAGGAGACTGCATGTAATATTTTGGAGAAAACTATGCCATTGTAGACCTGCTACACTGAAGTTGTTTGCTCCATTTCTGTTTGCATAGGCTTCTCTGTACTTAATGTTCTGTTGAATCCTGCGTTGCAAATTAACTAATGTTGAATGAAGCATGATGGTTCTCAAGCTTGCTAAGCCTTGAATTCCTGCCAAGTGGAACTAGCTAAGCACACTAAAATCACTTTGTCTCCTTTTGGTCTGCTTTTGTCATTGTTGTTGTGTTGGAATTCTAGTGGATTGTAGCGGCATTTCTGCAAGTACAGAACATATAAGTAGGAGTAATACCAAAAAAAAGTAACTGTAAATCCCAGACCCAACCGGTTACAATCAACAAACAAATGAAGAAACTATTTAGTATCAGTAGAAAGTAAAATATAATCGAATAAGCACACATGAAGATTTAATGACATTGAGCTATCTTAGAAAACTTAAACTGTGAGGTTGTACTTGAAGTTGTGTATTCATCTCTTATATTTCCCTTCATGACTTTAAAATAATATATATTTTATTACTGTCAAGAATATAGATTACATATTAAATAAATAAAATACATGCGGCCCTTAAAATAGGTAATAGAAAAGTATAAATCACAAAACAAAAAAGAAAAATGTAAACAAATGAACAGAAGATTCAGAAAAGGGTAGTTAATAATGTTTGAAGTGTGTCATTATAGATTTGGTTATACATATAGCAATAAAATGCATTGATTTTTACATTGCCTGTAGGTTATGCACTATTGCAGATATTCCTACACCTGCACATTGTTTAAAAATACCTCTTTTGACCCAGTATACCTGATATATTGCAACGAAAAAATTTCATTACTATTTCTTCCAACTCTATTTTAAAGTAAGGTTATTTCTCTTTAGTTGCCTGAATAAAATTGCCTGAAATGTTACAAGTTTAATATAAATAAATATGAGGGCGGAATGGTGGCTTTGGGGCTTGGGATCTGCCAGTTTGAATCCCGTAAATGCCAGAAGTAACTCTACTTAGCTGGGTCCTTAACCTGCAATTGCATCATCCTGGGTATGATGTTAATCTGCATCCAACTTGCAGGAAAAACGTGGGGGTTGGTGGCAGGATTGGCATTCCAGCCATCTTAAAAAAACCTCACACTGTTCCAGTGTGGTGCTGAGGTGTCACTTCTCAGCACTTGGGTCCCAATCCATGTGGTCCGTCGTGTGGTGGGAGCTGCAATGTGCTGTCAGTGCTTCTCCCAACCTCCTCCTGAATATAAAAAAAAAATTCAGGCATTTTTTTTTCTTCTTCCCCCTGCCCTAGCCATTGGAAAAAGAATCATTACTGTTAGCATTTTCCAGAAATATTCTGTGTTGGGATTAGGCAGAAGGAATAAGAAACATACATGACCAGGAGCAAAACATTGGTTTTTGCGAAAATGGTAACATCTTTTATTCAAGACCAGTAAAGGCGCACAGCACGATAACGAGTAGTGAATACACTTGACTTGAGCATTCCTAGTTTTCCTATTCTTTCTCTGTATGTTTAGCATTCATTTGCTCAGAGGTTGATGCACTTGCTGCTTCCTGAGCAGCTCTTCTTTTCTCCACCCTAGCGGCCCGCTTCTCTTCTTTCTTTTGGCGTTAAAACTGATTTAAGTCAGTGTTTGTGTTGCAATTACTTAGTACATTTTCTTTAATTTTTCACTTAAGCTGTCACTTAAGTCTTCAATCTGCCTCAAGAATGATTTAAGATATGAAGAGGAAGGGGAGGTGACGGCGCAGATGGTAGGAATGAGAACGCCGCCTGTACACATGCGCTGCTACGGCCGCCCTGCTGGCGTCTGCCGAGAGTTGATTTTGCAATAAAAGAAATAGAGGAATAACCTTGGAGGTCAATCATCACCCCAAAAGCGAATAGTAGATATCACATAGTATATGTGTTCCAACTTTCAGGTCAATAGTTCAAACGGTTTTGCGAGCTACAGGTGATTTAACATCCTGGACAGACAAATGAACAGCCACGTAGCGTATTATATATAAAGATTGTTCATTACCAGCCATTCAATTAAATAAAAAATTTAAAGTTTTGAAACTTCAATGTTAATTTGGTACTTCTTGCTAAGTATGGTTTTGTTTTTTTTTTATTTATTTGTTATTTTTTTTAAATTAAAGCATATTATTTCATCTTTAGATCTTTGCCGCAAAACCATTTAGGAAGCAATAAGGAAGTCATCAGAGTAACTGGAGTTTCCTGAAATAATGTGGCTTTGTAAAAATGTTAAGGACTGCCTCTTGAGTCAGCCTAAGGACAGGCCTTTCTGAATGAAAACACATTACATTTTTGTTTTGTTTCATGTGTACAATTTATTGAAAAAGCTATACTAGAAAGTTGTTTAATGCTTTTTAAGGCATGCAACATTTTCACAAGAAAGGGTTATCAGTGGTGTGTTTTTTTTTTTCCCTCCCTTTTTTACATTTTTTTTTTTTTTGTATTTGCTGTTGATTATAGTATAGTGGAACCTCAGGTCACGACCGTAAACCGTTCCAAAACTCGTGACCCAAAGTAATTTTCCCCCATAGGATTGTATGTAAATACAGTTAATCCGTTCTGGACCGTACAAGCTGTATGTAAATATATTTTTTATTAAAGATTTTTAAGCAACAAAAATAGTTAATTATACCATAGAATACACAGTGTAATAGTAAACTAAATGTAATAAACATTGAATAACACTGAGAAAACCTTGAACAGAGAAAACTAACATTGTAAGAGTTCACGCTATAAGCCTTACTAACCGCTCGATGTAAACACTTTTTTTTTTTAATGAGTTTTTAAGCACAGGGAAAAAATGAACATTGAAAGATCCGTAATTTATATAAAAACTAAACATAAACAACCAAGTTGCATAAGTTGAGTTCTTGCATGAAGGAAGTGAGGAGGAACTGGGTAGAGGGGAGATTAGTTTTGAGGTAAAGTCTGTGACGATGCGGGTTCGCTGCATGCTCCCATCTTGCTTCCAGGAGCCCCCTAAATCCGTCACCATCGGTAATGTTACCGATGAGCACAAAAGTGCCAAGTGCTTTTATTAAAATCAACAAAACAACAATCAAAAACAAAGTCCAAATTAAATAAAGTGCAGTGCTTTCAGATCCTTCAATAAATAAATGATCCCATAAAAACAGAAGTGAAGTGGAGGTTAAAATCCAATAGAAAAAAGTCTTCATTAAATACAACGAGGTTAAAACAATGCTCAAAGCAGTCTCTTTAAAAAAAAAAAAAGCGGGGTGCATTCTTTAACTGCCTTCTCGGCCTTACGCGGCCAGCCGTCCTTCCTCTGGTCACTCCAGCTCCTTGATTGCTCAGCTGGAGCGACTGCTTCCTTCTGCCCCACCGAGTGTCGGCCCAAAACAATCCTGCTTGGGTTCACTGTCCAGCTGCCTGCCTGCGAGCATGCGCTCCGCTCGCTCCAATAGAAAAAATTCTTCATTAAATGCAACGAGGTTAAAAAAAAAAAAGCTCAAAGCAGTCTCTTTAAAAACAAGCCCGGTGCATTCTTTGCTGTAGCTATCAACCACCACGTCCACTCGCTAAGCAGCAAGCGCGGCGATTGTTTATTTAAAACTGGCCTCTTGATTTGAGCTGTGGACCCGGTATACCACAAAGTCCCTCTGCGCGATGCATGTCTGACCGAGAACAATGTACTGTAAAGGGAGAGACTGAACACGTGCGTAAATCACCGGCGTGTACGAACCGGAAGGGAAACGAAATAGAGTTCACAACGAATGCACATGGAGAGACTGAACACGTGCAGAAATCATCGGCGCGTATGAACCGGAAGGGAAACTGGCTTGTTCGTCACCCAAGTGTGTGGTCCGTGAACAGATGCAAAAGTTTGGCGAACTTTTTGGTCATAACCCGATTTGTACGTGGTCCGAGACGTTCGTGACCCGAGGTTCCACTGTACCTGCTAACAAATTAATGAATTATCTCCTATCTGGTACGTGTCCAAGGATTTAATTTGAGCTATAAATGATTAGCTCAGAGTGGAAATTTAATGGTACTTCTTGGATGATGATCTCCTTTTAAAAGAAGTGACACGTGTGGGAAAGACTGCAACTTACCAGAAGTTTTATTTCCAGTTATGGAGTCTACAGAAATATGTGGACTAGGATGTGAGTGAATCAATTAGGATGGACTTGACTGAGGGGAGAAGCTCATCTAAGATTCAGAGGTTCAATCCAATTTGAACGTACATTTGTACATTATATGGAAGTATGTGTATTTAACAATACTTGTTTGCAATTTTGTAAATATACATCTGGATACATTTATTTATTTTAAAATGGACATTTTGATATTTTTTGCTGTTTTTTGAAGATGGGTCTCCATTGAAGTTCATTGGGTCAGGGATTTCTGATTATTGTTCTTTATGAAAAATTAGATTTAAAGCTTTTCTGAGACAACATATCAAAAAATGTATGTGTGGAACATTCCTTCAAATTAATACAAAAAATTCAAATAATTATTACAATATATCAGTGTGACATTCAGATTATTCAGGATATTATCGTTTATAATATCTAATTTACAAAAACTCCTCAAAAGCTGTTTTTATACAATCCAGTTTCTCAACAAGTTGCTTTGTCAGGTTTATGACATCTGTTCTTTTGATAGAATCTGAATACATGAAGCATTAGCTGCTTTTTACTAACCACTGCACGCCCAACCTACCTGGAAAGGGGTCTCTCTTTGAACTGCCTTTTCCAAGGTTTCTTCCATTTTTTCCTACTAGGTTTTTTTTGGGAGTTTTTCCTTGTCTTCTTAGAGAGTCAAGGCTGGGGGGCTGTCAAGAGGCAGGGCCTGTTAAAGCCCATTGCGGCACTTCCTGTGTGATTTTGGGCTATACAAAAATAAACTGTATTGTATTGTATTGTACTAACAGAAATGTATAACTTAATGATCAAGTCAAATTAAAATTTCAGCTGTTACAGACTAGTGATGCTTTAATTTTCCAGGTTTCTCCTTTCTTTATATATTTTTCCCCCACATTAAGATTGTCTTTGTGAAACAAAATTTCTCAACTGAAGAATTATTTCAGAATAAAAAAACTGTCATTGTTGCTTTGTTTTCAGCTAGTCTTGCATTAAGTAATCTAACAATTGGCAAGCTTAAGCTTGAGGGCACCTTCTGAATTTGCCACAGAATTGGATTGCATTAGTGTACTTGTAGTTTAAAACTGCATCTAAGCCTCTCCTGTGCCATTCAAATATGTGTCCTATGTATTTTTCACAGTGTCCTTCACATGTTGTTCTAATTGGCATGCATTTAGCTTAAGCAAAAACTTTTTTTCCCCTAAACAGTCAAGTACAGTATGTCTTTTGCCCCACACACACAAGCTGTGCATTAATGGTTCTCTTTGGCCACTAACCTGTCAGATATCATATTAGTAGGAGGGGATCCCTTGTTCTTTGCAACAGCCCAGTCTTGTTTCTTGAACCCTGCAAATGAAGCTGAGGATATGCATGCTTTGGGTGCCATAGAGGAATGTTCTGCATATTTTCTGTTGCTGATGCAGCTTTTAAGATTGTCATCATAATTGGCAAAGCAGGTATTGCACTACCAGAGCAACCAAAATACACATTTCGGAGCAAAAACAAAATGGCTACATATGACAGAAAATGACACCGATGTCTTTTTCTTTTTTTGTCTTTGCTAGAAAACTTTACGCACTAAATGATAGGTCATTGCGCACAGATTAGTGCATGAAAATGCTCCCAGACATGAATTAACACATTTCTTTTTATGTTAATGTCAGGTTCATGAAGTTTTTTTTATGAAGCAAAACTCTTTACGTTTCACTGTGAAGTCAGTTTTGCATGAATCACTGGTTTAGCAATATCTGCTATGCCTGTAGCTCGTCTTCCTTTGTGGAAATTAGTTTTATTGATGACTCTTAATTGTCCCCATATGATTACATGTAGGTATGTGTGACTGTGATGAAATGGCATCCAGTATAAAATGGTTCATACATGGTGCTCAGTGCTGCTGTGATGGGCATATGGTCCCTGCAACAATGATCTGGATTAGTGAGTCTGAAAATAGATGTGAAGTTTTATGAGCCAGCAATTCATCTCAGAGTCATTTTAATTTCCCGATTCAACTATGAGATGCTAAAAGTTAAAATGGTTGCACATCACAAATGATCTTACCTGATCTATGCACTTTCATATCATGGACTAATCATGTATTTTTATTCCTGAACTCACTATATACTAGTAATCTGTGATTTCAGATTAGAAAATGAGTGGATTGGATTGGATTTGTAAGCACATGATTATTTATAAGTATTTTGAGTCTCTAATCATGTCCTGTAGAATAAATTTTTTTTTGGTTATTCTTCTTAGCATAGCACTGTACTAAGAAGTGGTTTTGTGAAATGCCTCTTCTCATTATTCTTTTATTTTCTTGTTGTCAGTCAAAGTCTTTGGTGATTAAGCTTGCAGTGCTCTGTTAGGTTAATTTCACAATAAACTATATTGTGATTATATAAAGCGTTATATTTTTTAACAGAGTAATACACTCTTCCAGGGAGAATTTTCTTTTGCAAATATGGCACAAAATGTACTTGGCTATGTTATTTAAGGCATTGCAATTTCCCTGTATTTCAGAAAACTGTATATAATTGCTGTAAACATTTTTTATTGTCCTTTTTATTCAGATTTATGGGGAAGGAAGTGTAGAACCTCAGAAAGATGCACATTATTACCAGTGTTGGCTTTGGAATTTATCAATATTTCTTGATTTTCCAAGTAATTCTTTAACTGAAACAAATTATTTAAGCACAAAGGATGGTTGTGTACTGTATTTCATACCTTACCTAGCTTGATTCATGTGTTCTAAGCTGCCACAAAAAGAATTATGGATTGTGTGCTAAGCAGACATTGCTCTGATGTAGCAGCTTATAAAGATGGTGTAATTATCCACAACAACAGTTGGAGCAACTATCTGTTGTTTTTAAATATAGTCGCACAAAATCTAGTCTTCCATTTATTTTTGAACCTGCTTTTAAGTTGTGTACAGTACATAGATATACATTGTGAATTTCCCATCGGGATTAATAAAGTATCTATCTATCTATCTATCTATCTATCTATCTATCTATCTATCTATCTATCTGTAGATAGATAGATAGATAGATAGATAGATAGATAGTATACTGCTTCCCTAATGTTCTGCTGGGCTAATACGTGTTTGAAAATGAAAGTTAATCCAAATGCTTCATTGTTTAAATAAATAAAAACAGACTAGGGCAGTGGCAGTTCAATAAAACTATTTGAAAATAGCTAGTAAATTGAAAGCTAACCATTTCAGTAGTGTGCGAAAATTGCTGCTGTAGGGAGTACTGAAAAGAAAAAAGTATTCCTGTTCTGATGCTTCTCAGATTCTTACTGCCTCTAACCAGAGATGGAAAGAGTTCTAAAAAATGTACTGAAGTACAAGTATTGTTACTGTATGTGTATATATATATATATATATATATATATATATATATATATATATATATATTTATATATTATATATATATATATATAATAAAAAGATTTTAACAGATAAAGGTTCATTTTGAGTTAAATGTGCAGTTCATATTAGTGTAGTAAGAAAAAATAAATGTCCCTAATTTACAGTTAATTTAATGGCAATTGAGCTGCCAGTCATTCAACCGTCAAAGAAATATGTGAAGCTTAGACAACTCTACAACTCTTAATTAATGCAGTAAACAATTAAAATTCTGTCAAAAATTATCACTAGATTAAACTGTTTTAGTTAGAGACTAGAATATTAGCTTTGTAGCCATTACATATAACTAAATATAAAATCAGTAAACAATTCATACATTTTCTTCTTTTAAGATCCATTTATTAAAATACTAGACAAAGAGCCCGTTTCGACAACGCAAGATGAAACGGGCACGAGTTTGTGTCAGTAGTGTATGAAGAACAAATGATAAGTAACGAAGAAGTTGTTTTGTAATGATTGTAGTCCGCTTTACTCATTACTGTACAGGCTTTGTACCGTTAGTTGATGAATTTTCCAGGCCTATAGTATAATATTTGAATGATGAATGTTTCCAGTACAATATGGAATAGTAATAAGTATAAGCACCACAGACCTGATATAGGTGTATTGAATGAATGCGTAATTGAATGAGAATGCATAATTAGGCCTCGAGCTATAGTCGAAATCGCCTTTCAGGCCTCTAGAGCTTTAATCGAAGTCGCCTTTCTCTTTGAATTTTTGCGGCCGTAAATCCGCCACCTGCCGCGATGTTGGGGTTGGATGTCGGTCTCATAAGGTTTTTTCGGGCAGCTGTGCAGAAGGCGACTGCACATTCTGCTTTTGGACGTGCGCAGAAGGCGAGTGCGCATTTGGCTTCGGACAGACGTGAGTGAGTGAGTGAGGAGGCAGGCGAATTATGTATTAAGATAGTGTTTAGTGGTAGAATTTTGTATATTTTTTTAATATAATATGTGGGAAAAAAAAGTGGATCACAAATTTTAGAGAAAAATTAGTAATGCTATGTTTTCATATTACATAAAATGTTATTTATAAATATTCAGTGTTTTATACAGAATCATGAGTCTTTAGCAGTACAAAAATTATTCTTATATATTTTTGTACTTTGAAACAATTGATAATAGCAGCTAGAACACTGCTTAAAATTTATATATATATGCATTTATTAAAAAAAATTGAATCCCTAAATATGCAACAATTTTTATTGTTAAAATAAACAATAAAAAATATTTATGGTATGGATTTTTTTTAACAATGTACTAATTAGTCATTCATAACACCTAAGCTGTAAATATAAAAAAATAATTTAAAAGTATTAATATGCAGGGCTTGTTTAGATAGGTTAAAAAACAAAGTTCTGTCTTAAACTCTTATCATACCAACAGTATAAACCCATTGTATTTAAACCATTGATTACTTTGCCAAACGTTATATTTGCAATGCAGAGCACACGATAGCTAGAATCACTAAACTTGATAAATGTTGGTGAATTTTATAGAGGAACATACAGTAAGTAGGTTTTGATTCTTTTATTGTAAGGGCATTGAACAGTCTTCCTTTTTAACAATGGAATGGGTGGTTTCATTCTTTTATAAAACTACTACAACCAACAGATTTGTTTCTGTACCAATAAACCTGCCTCTGTTTGGCTATCAGAATTTTAGTGCAGCTTTTTTTTCAAATACCAATTATGATTTTAATCATTTGTGCTATATTATTTTAGATATGCTGCTAATTTAAAAAAAATACTTTCATGTGTTTTTGTAAGCTTGCAGAAGAGTTTGTGTGTATGTGTGTATATATAAATATATATATATATATATATATATATATATATATATATATATATATATATATATATATATATATATATATATATATATTATATTATATATGTGTGTGTGTATATAATAAATATATTAATATATATAAAAATATATAATACAATATATAAATATATATAAACATATATAAATAAATTTAAAAAAAAAATGTGTGTGTGTGTATGTGCTCATTAGGAGCATGCCCCGACATTATTAGGCTATGCATACAAGCATGTTGTGGCCATACAGGCTACTGAGTATGATTTTTGAGTTGCTGCAATGAAATTTCAGCAAAATTAACTAACCTGTCACATCATTTTTTATTTTGAATTCCGCCCTCTGTAGGTTGATTTCCATCAAATGATGTGGCATCAGTATAGATATTGAGCATCCCCCCCATTGAGATCTGATGTGTTTTCAAAGTGTTCCCTTTAATTTTTTTTGAGCAATATATATGTATATAGAGATATCTAGATCTATCTCTATCTATCTTACATAGTCACGGATAAGTTCTCACGCAGATAAATCAGGACTTGATTTTACCGTATAATTTTATAATGTTGGTCGTATAAGTCGAATGCGGAAAACTCACGCTATTGGGCCAAGAGATTATGATATGGCAACGCCCCACCTGAGAGAGTAACCACAGAGCACAACTGCCTTTTTTTTTTTTTCTATGTGGGTGCAGCAATGCGCTGTATCAGCACATGCTCCTAACCCCCCCAAGCCCCCAGCTCTCTATCTCATTTGGTCACCATACTCATTTAGCACAGTTAGCTAGCTTTTTACTAGCCCTCGGGGACATTTAGAGAGACTACTGCACCATTATAATCCCACTCAGAACTGGTTCAGTTCGTCATTCCCCATTGACTTTGATGCATTTTATGAGCGTCAGTAAAGGTGATCAACATTTTCCGTGATTTTCTCTGAATCTTCTGCGAAATGAACTCTGTGGAGTTTGCTCATAACTACTGTCTACTCTGGGTGGTGCACTAGGAACTAACCATGAAGCACCACAATTGCACACATCCACACTTCTTCATTTGGGGGTCAACAGATTATCAAACCTGCAGGTCTTTGGGATGTAGGGGGGAACCCTGCAAAGGCAGTGCCAACTAAATTTGTAGGATGTAAAGATTGAGGCAAAATTTGATCAGCATGGCTCTCTGTACCTGTGACTAGTCTACAAAGATGACAAGTTGAGTTACTCCATTTGTTAATTTCAAGTAGTGCTGGCGTTATTTTTGTTTTGATATGGATTTTTCTTATACCACAACACCGGTTTAAATAGTCTGAACAACATTCAGAACGTGGTGCAGTGGGAAACTTTTTAAGGGGGGACTTTTTTCAGTGCTGCACCACTAAACACGAATGCAACGGAGTACATGCGTTAGTGGAGGTATTGAACAGTGAAATGGACAGAGAACATCCTGAAACTGAAGCTGTAGCAGAATGAAAAAAGATGAACATGATGACACAGAAGAAACTTTTGCCGAAAAAAAGTAGTCGTGTCTGTTGTCTGTAGATACTTTGGTTTTTAAAAGGTCGAATGTGGGACCATTATGTTCAACATGTTGAATATCTGTTTCTATACTACTGGATAATACTGCAAGCCAAGTTGTACTTGTACTTGTACTTGTTTTATTTTTTTTCAATACTGTGTAATGGTACCTGGGTACTGTGTAATAGTGTGATGACATGTTGAATTGTATTCTCGACATTTCCACTTAATCTCGACGCTTATGACAAGAATAAAGTCAACATGTTGACTTTATTCTCGACATTTCTACTTTATTCTTACCGTTTGTCAAGATTAAAGTCGACATATTGACTTTTATTCTCATAATTTGTCATTAAAGTAGAACATCGTAAACTAAACTTCATCTTAAAAATGAATATTTCATTTACTAGATTTTCTCAAACCCAGTCATAAGTATGTAGCACATTAAATGCTTTGTGTTAAGCTGCTCCCCGAGCCATGTTACTCGCTACGTGCTTCTTAAACTGACTTCCTCTTGCACTAAGTGGAAGGCGTAGGCAGCAATCACCACACAGAATACATTAATTTCATGATATTACTGCTCCCTAATACATTTAGAATGCTAAGATAAATACTTGATATCATTTTCATGATGAAATGCATTAAGCATGTATTAATCATGTGGGGGCACGGTGGCGTTGAGGGTGCACTGCTGCGTCGCCGCAAGGGGGTCCCGGGTGTTCCCTGCCTTGAATATGCAGGTTTTTCTGGTGGGTTTACTCGGCGTGCTTCAGTTTTTTTTCAAAGTCATGTAGGAGGTGGGGCTTTGTTAGGCTATATTGACCCTGCTAGTGTATGTATTGCTCGTATTCACCCTGCGATGTGCTGGCGCCACGTTACAGGATTTGCTCCTGCTTCGCACACAATGCTTGCTGTGATGGGGTGCAACCCTGAGTGGATGGCATAATTACAACATGAATAAGAAGATTTTTTTAAAGTTCTGAACAACTCTGTGGTCTAATTTTATAACTAGGTTTAATTTCACAAAGACATTTATCGTGTGGTGATTGGTTATGTGGAGAAAGAAAAAACAAAGATAGGAAACTGTGGGTTTGGTACGTCAGACAGAGACAGCACACATGCAATAAAGAAAGCCTGCTCAGAAGAACATCCATTGAATTCAGTGTTTGTGTCTCCGACCACCAGATCACAAACCCAGTATTTACACAATATTTAAGTTAAACCTGTGGCGATACCCATTTATACATCTAGGTTTTTTGGAGCCTTCGTCACAACTACCATAAAGTTCTCATACACTGAATGTACACTGGGGACCCCTTACTGCAAGGGAGGCAGCACTACCGTGCATGTTTAATACCTGCTTTTAATTCATTTCATCATGAAAATTTATCTTAGCATTCTACATTTTCAGAGAGCAGGAATATTATGAAGTGAATGTATTCTGTGCTGCAATTGCTGCTGGCGCCTCCTCTTAGTGCAGAGGAAGTCAGTTTAAGAAGCGCGTAGCAATCAACATGGCTCGGGGGAACACTACACAGAGCATTTAATGTGCTACATTACCTTAGGACAGGGTTTGAGAAAATCTAGTAAATTAAACATTGATTTTAGGATGAAGTTTTGTTTACAACATTCTACTTTAATGACAAAATAAACTATGAGAATAAAGTGGAACTGTCAACTTTAATCTCGACATATTAGTTTTTTTTCTTCACTGGTGTCCATATATTTCTTTTTTTTTCTTCACTGTGGCCCTAATACGCTTCCCATAGGGCTATACACAAATAGCATTATAAATGCAAGTTGCAGTTTTTATTATTTATGTATATAGCTTAGCTTGAAGCAAGGTCCATATTAATGCAGTATTGCCTTAATGATGGTTCAGTTGGTAAAGATGTCAACACCAAGTTGCACTTGTTTTGTTTTATTTTAATTTGGTGAATACTGTGTAATGCACCTGGGCTTTGTAAGTCTTGGAAGTAATTGTATTATTACTGGAAGTTGTATAGTATTGTATCGGTTTACAAAAAAATATTTACTATTTATTCTTTTCTAAGACATGTTCCAGTGCAATACAACTTTTGACAAGCACCTCTGGATATTTTACTAAGTCTAAATGCCTCTTTGGATGGTTTGAAAATATGTTGTCAAAATTTTTAGTTTTAAGTTGTTTGCAAACTTTGTTCAATAAAAAGGCTCTATATTTTGGCTGCATTTGTCATGCAATGTGATTCCTTCCTCTTCATTAGTGCCACCCCCTTGAAAACTATCCTTTATGGGGCCATGCAAAACTGTATTAATACTTGTGTGCACATTAAAATGTTTTTTTGTGTAATGTACAATTCTCATGACAGTGGAATAGTTATTCTTAGCCAGTAATTGCAGTGGAAAATGTGGTTAACATCCACTCATGCATGGGAAAAAAATACTGTCCAGTACAGTGAACCGGTATAATTTAGAAAAATACCGTGATATAGAATTTTGGTCATACTGCCCAGCACTAATTTCAAGATAAAATGTGTTTAGTGATTTGGCACTTTGGCCAGATGTTTGTTGGGCAAGGAAAATCTTTCCAAATGATATGACAAGTTATGCATGACAGAATTTCAAAAAGTGCAGAATATTAGAGATGTGCTGTTAAGTTAGCATGGTAGCTAAAACAGCATGAAAATGAATCGGCAAATGCCAAATTTGTGGTGTTTCATATTTCAAGCCAGCGTAAAGATATTAGTATAACAACTAATTGGCAAATGTAGTTAAAGCACATATCACACACTTTTGAAATGGTTCAGGCAAGAATGTGATGTAATCTCCAGTTACAAGTTATTACTTAAGTAATATTCAGACCAGTTCATACGCATAAGCTGATCAATCTGGGACAAATGTTAAAAAAACAAGATTTTGTAACATACTTTTAAAAGCAGGTTTGGGACATTTGATGTCTTGAGTTTAACTTGTCCATTAAATATTACTCTTAACTAAGTTTTATTAACTAGACAATGACTCCTCCATATACTGATGGAAACACAAATCTTACAACACAAATATCATAAACTTGATTTTAGACATGTTCTACAAAAGCAACTTTAAAGAGTTAATATAAATGAGAGGTTGGGTGCATGTGCTGATACAGCGTGGACTGGGACCAGAGTGCAGCCATGCTCCACAATGGACAGTGAGAGTTTTTTATTATATATATATACACACACACATACAGTCATGGCCGAAATTATCGGCACCCCTGGAATTTTCCCAGAAAATGCACCATTTCTCCCAGAAAATTATTGCAATTACAAATGTTTTTGTATATTACATGTTTATTTCCTTATGTGCATTGGAACAACACAAAAAACAGAGAAAAAAAGCCAAATCTGACATCATTTCACACAAAACTCCAAAAATGGGCCGGACAAAATCATTGGCACCCCTTTCAAAAATTGTGGGTAAATCGTTTTATTTCAAGCATATGATGACTCACCTGTAGCAAGAAACAGGTGCTGGCAATATTGCAATCACACCTGAAGCCAGTTAAAATGGAGAAAAGTTGACTCAACCTTACTGTTGTGTGTCTGAGTGTGCCACACTAAGCATGGAGAACAGAAAGAAGAGCAGAGAATTGTCTGAGGACTTGCCAACAAAAATTGTGGAAAAATATCAACAATCGCAAGGCTACAAGTCCATCTCCAGAGATCTTCATGTTCCTTTGTCCACTGTGCGCAACATAATCGAGATGTTCACAACACATGACACTGTAGCTAATCTCCCTGGACGTGGACGGAAAGAGAAAAATTGATAAAAGACTGCAACAAAGGATAGTCCGAATGGTGGATAAACAGCCCCAATCAACTTCAAAACATATTCAAGCTGTTCTGCAGACTCAGGGTGCAACAGTGTCAGCTCGAACTATCCGTCGACATCTGAACGAAATGAAACGCTATAGCAGGAGAGCCAGGAGGACCCCACTGCTGACACAGAAACCATAAAAAAGCCAGACTGGAGTTTGCCAAAATGTACTTGAGGAAGCCAAAATCCTTCTGGGCAAACGTCTTGTGGGCAGATGAGACCAAGGTAGAGCTTTTTGGTAAAGCTCATCATTCTACTGTTTACAGAAAACGGAATGAGGCCTACGAAGAAAAGAACACAGTACCTACAGTCAAACATGGTGGAGGTTCTAAGATGTTTTGGGGATGTTTTGCTGCCTCTGGCACTGGATGCCTTGACTGTGTGCAAGGCATCATGAAATCTGAAGACTACCAAAAGATATTGGGGCGCAATGTAGGACCCAGTGTCAGAAAGCTGGGTCTGGGTCAGAGGTCATGGGTGTTCCAGCAGGACAATGACCCCAAACATACCTCTAAAAGCACTCAGAAATGGTAGGAGAGTTCTGAAGTGGCCAGCAATGAGTCCGATCTAAATCCGATTGAACACTTATGGAGAGATCTTAAAATTGCTGTTGGGAGAAGGCGCCCTTCAAATCTGAGAGACCTTGAGCAGTTTGCAAAAGAAGAGTGGTGAGAAATTCCAGTTGAGAGGTGTAACAAGCTTGTTGATGGTTATAGGAAGCGCTTGATTTCAGTTATTTTTTCCAAAGGGTGTGCAACCAAATATTAAGTAGAGGGTGCCAATAATTTTGAACAGCCCGGTTTTTTGAGTTTTGTGTGAAATGATGTCAGATTTGGCTTTTTTTTCTGTTTTTTTGTGTTGTTCCAATGCACATAAAGGAAATAAACGTGTATACCAAAACATTTGTAATTGCAACAATTTTCTGGGAGAAATGGTGCATTTTTAAGGAAAATTCCAGGGGTGCAGATAATTTCGGCCATGACTGTGTGTGTATATGTGTGTATGTATGTATGTATGTATATACAGTGGAACCTCTAGATAAGAGTTTAATTCGTTCCAGCACTGAGCTTGTATAGCGAATTTCTCGTATCTAGAACAAACTTCCCCCATTGAAAAAAATGGAAATCCAGTTAATCCGTTCCGCACCCCAAATATATTAACATAAAAATCCATTTTTCTAACAAATAACACTGATAAATTATATATACTGTAGTCTACCTTTAATAAATAACACTGGTAAATAATATAACTGATTATTAAAAGAATCAAAACAGGTGTCCAAAGTGCAGTAGAGCATTCAATAAATCTTTAATAAATAATCCTTAGAACAGTTGTGAAGTGGAGGTTTAAAATACACAAGAATAACAATCCTTTAACACGAGGTTAAAATGTCAAAGGATGCAGTCTTTAAAAAACAGATGACAATCCCCGGTGCTTCTTCTCTGTTAGCGTCTCACCTGCGGGCTCTGCAACAGGCGAGACACTCTTAATGCAGCTGACCTTCTCTACACCGTCCTGCTTCAGCTGTTTGGCTCGCCTGTTCAGCTCACTGTTCAGCTACACGCGAGCCTGCACTCGCTCGCTCGCTCTCCCCGCACCGACTGCCTGCCTGCCTGCGCTCTCTCTCTCTCTTTTTCTTTTACTTCTTCTCCCCCTTAACTGGCTCGCGCTTCTCTATATATGCCGGGGAGGACATGGCAGCTGCAGCCCATCAGCCACAGGAACAATCATGGATGTGGGCAGTTTCCCACCTGTGCATTTAAGTGAGAAACGCAGACACCGCAGATCGCGGCTCGCAACTGCTACCACGCCCCCTCGCTAAGCCGTGAGCTATACCCACAGCCTGGCTCGTGGCTCGTTATGCGAAGCCAATGCTCGCATTTAGATCTGAATTTTTCGCTCATACTTTCCTCGAATTTGAAATTTCTCGTATACAGAGGTGATCGTATCTCGAGGTTCCACTGTGTGTATATATATATATATATATATATATATATATACATACACACACACACACACAGTGGCTGGAGTGCCAATCCTGCCACCAACCTCCAAGGTTTCCCTGCAAGATGCAGATAAACATCATACCCAGAATGAAGCAATTGCAGGTTAATGGCCAAATAGAGGTAGAGTGACTTCTGGCATTTACGGGATTTAAATCAGCAATCTAGCCTCTATAAATGAGATATCCTTAGTAAAAAAAAAATTTATTCACAAAACTATGGATCAATGTTAAAATGATGTTTAAATTATTTATTTATGTTTTTAGTACTAATTTTCAGCAGTATTTTGCAGTTAGTGAAGGAAAAGGCCAGTGAGTAAGTTAACTCAGAACACTCACCAAGTTTATAAATTCCCATTCATCACCATTCCCCCTAGAGAGTAAATTTCCTGAATATTTTGTTACATTGGGTAAACATTTTACCACAAATGTAATTCACACCTTGTAACATTAACAATGTTGACAGTAGTTGCTATTTTCACTTTTCTGGGATTCTTAATATGACAGTACTTTTGGGTGTATTTTGAAATGATTTTGACTTGCAGTGTAATTCCGAGGCATGCTACTGGATTGGTTGAATTAGTGGCCACAGTGTTTTCTACATCTTCAACACGTTACCACTTTGTGAGTGACCATGTGTACATGGCAGCAATTAGGTTCTTAGCAAGACATTCATTTGTATGTCTAGCATGGAACTGCATCACCACTGAGCTCTTCTGCTAGTCTTTACCTGTGTGGTTACACATTGTTTTTAATACTAGGTTGTTAGTGCAGTATGAAATACATTTGTAGAGCGTGCTTGTGACTAGCTGGGTTTTTCAGCATTTAATTCTTTTTTTGTAAATGTTTTATGTATGGCTGGTGGTAGTGCTACTAAATAGAACATGGTTCTCTGGTTAACTACCAAACCCTTTTCCTACATTGATTGGTACTATGTCCTATTCTGTTATTGTAGTCATCCACCCTGTGATTTCCTCTAACCGCTGGAGAATTTCACTGCAATTTTCACTTGCTGGTATTGCCAGTATGGTAGGTTGCTGCAGTATAACCTTGAAGTTTACTTGCCTGTCATGTAGATAGTAATGTATTGCAAATACAGTGCTTTTGTAAAGATGGTTGGCTTATTCTGATTCTACAGATATTTATTTTTTTCATGAATGTTGTATAATCACATTATTCAAAGCACACTATATGTCAAAAAAAGGTTTGCTGTTTATTTAAATTATGTACATTTACGTAAATATCAATTTTCATGTTTAAGTTCCTGTAAAACACTTGAAAATTAAGTAACCTCTCAATATGTTGTGTACCGTTTAAAATTTGCATCCCTCAAAAATTTCTGTAAATCCTTGGCTTCTATACAGTTTATCTGGAGCAGAAAAGCTGAAACACAGGCTCCTTTATTTGTTCAGCTCTGGTCTTAGCATTGCCTGTTTTTTTTTTACTGTTCTAGCAAGAAAGGGGGGTGTGTTCTGGCATGAGGGTGTGTATGAGAAAGTGGTAGGAGGCAGTTAGCAGCCACAATGCTAGTAAGCAAGAAAAAGCAGTCCGTGTAATGTAATATTTCACAAGTGTTGTCCATTTTCTAATTAACAAAGATGAAAATGTTGTATTTTGAAAATCAGCTGAGCTTCTGTTGCAAATAAGACAAATATGAATTCTTTACAAAAAATATTTTAAATATGTAAGAAACAAGTCTGAAATCTGATGTTTTATAAAATGAATTCAAGGAAGAAAAATAATTTTTAAAATTTTGACTTCGCCATAGTATTCCATATTTCAGTTAGACTTGAGACAACAATCATATTTTTCAAACCTGAAATCATAATTGTTCTCCTGATTTCATGATTGGTTTTATTTAAGTTCTGAAGGACCTAAGGTTATTTCAGACATTGTTAGCAGATGTGTCCAAGGCAGCTTATTTTATTTCTTTTTGCATTTCATATACCTCATAAGTGAAAGCGTAGCCATTAAATGTCTCTGACTGATGTATTCAGATTACCAATACAGAACCTCTGTCCATCTCATGACTATAGTTAAATGGGGATTAACCAAGACCAATTTGTTCATTTGTATGTTTTTAAATTCCCGTCTTATTGGAGGTATTTGTCTAAGCCACTTTCCATTTGAATATGTAAATGGTTATAAGTTGCCAGTTTTTCTTGTTCTGCAGTACCCAAGGCTAACAGCACTGAGACTAATTTAATGTTTCTGGTCTAGTGTGTGCAGCAGAATTGTGGAATCCATTCTAGATTATAACATTCTATATTTGCCTCACCATCCTTCTAGATTATTTAGATATAGAGTGGATCAGTAGAGGTGGTCGTTTACTACAGTAGGGATGTTGATTGATCTGTCATGGTAGCTAAACTTTTACACTGGGCCCCAATACAATTATTAGCAAGGTGGGTCCAGGCAAGTATCGCCATGGTGTAAAGGTGTGCTGTCAGTGGTTGGTGGGAGGACATCCATAACACAAAGTGAAAATCCTCCTTTCACACAGGGTTTTGAGGTTGAGTGCACTTTTTTGTTTAATGGCAAAGTCATAGAGCTGAGGAGAGAGAGGTCTTGGTTTTTTCTGAGAGTATTCTAACACAACAGTTATGATTACTCAAAGTGAGATACCTGGAAAGATAAGACACCTGCACCATAGTAGGGTTAATGAAGTCACTAGACGCACTAGAGATAACTGAATATCTAGAACTAGTTGGCCAAGTGTCCATCTCTGTATATAATTTTCCCGTAATTTTCCTTTATTTCCAGGGTTTGAGATGCGCTGATGTGATTTTTTTTTTTTTTTTTCCATCACAGTAGTGTTCTCAAAGGGTATTAATGGCTATGATCACGTTTTTAGGAGGCTGACTGTGTGGTCCTGTTGACCATTTTGGAACACTTCTATAAAAGCAGACAGGGGCAGATAATAATTTTTTCTGATTTAATGAGGAAATTACCAGACTTGGTGTTTGTGATCTTGCATCTTTAGCTGTGTATTAATTTTTGAGTATGTTTAATTTTTGTGTTCCCTGATTGTTTAAAGCTTTTATATAGTATTGTTACATGTACACTATTGCTGGGTGGTATACCAGTTCATACCGAAACCGTTTTTTGTTTTTGTTATGATATGGATTTTTCTTATACCGCAACACCAGTTTAAATAGCCTAAGCAACGTTCGGAATGTGTGCACAGCGGGATACTGTTTAAGGGGGGGACCTTTTTTGCACTGCTACACCGCTAAACACGCATGCAACGGAGAAGACATGCATTAGTGATGGTATTGTGCGGTGAAAATGGACAGAGAACGTTCTGAAACTGAAGCTGTAGCAGATGATAAAGATGAACATGATGACACGGAAGAACTTTTGCCGAAAAAGGGAGTCATGGTCTGTTGTCTGGAGATACTTTGGTTTTAAAAGGTCGCATGTGGACCATTATTATTTTAAAATGTGTGACTGCTGTTTTTATAGTACTGGATAATACTGCAAGCCAAGTAGCACTTGGTTGTTTCCCCCCCCCCCCAATACTTAAATATTGTGTAATGTACCTGGGTACTGTGTAATAGTGTGACGATGCCGGTCCCCTACAGACTCCCTCCTCCCACATGGGAGTCTGTTGAACCAACACCGTCGATAGTTATGACCGAGCTGAGCTGCCAAATCTCATGTGAAGCCAGGGGATGGTGGAAAGTGCTCAAGTGCTTTTATTAAAAACAGTGAAAGTAAAACCAAGTATCCATTGTGCAGTGTTTTAAAAAAAAATACAGTACCCAAATAAATAGCAAATCATAAAACCAGTGAAATGTGGGGATAAAATCCATAAATAAATAAATCTGTTAAAATAGACATTAAAATGCAGTCTCTCTCTCTCTCCTCACCCGATCGCAGCCCACTACCTTCTGTCTCTCCGGCTCACCCATCACTGGTGTTGCTGGAAGAGCCTCTGCAGCACAAACTCCTTTCTGCCGACCCCAGGCTTGGCTGCCACCGTACTGCGCAGCCAGACCGTCCGAGGTCAGCACACCTCCCGTCTTCCTTCACACTCACTCAGTCGCTCCTCTGATCCATTGGGAAGCGTTTGTAGTCGATGCTCCATGGCTCACGGTAGAGAACTGAGAACACAGCAGATTGTGGGCTGATTTTAAAAAAAAAACAAAAAAAAAACACTGAAGACTTTTTTATTTAGGAAAGCATATTAACAAGAATGCCACTGTTTTATTGTTGTTTTATCTCTATTTTAATCTTGTTTTGTCTTTGTTAAATATTTTTATGTAGCACTCTGAGATTTACTACTAATGTAAAGTGCCTTTATAAATAAAATGTATTATTATTATTATTGCCTTACATCTCGCTCGCCGCACTCTACACGCTTAGTCAGTGGTGCGAACCAGCCCCTAGAGCGCCTCAGCCTGCGCTCCCTCACGGAGCCCCAGCTCGTGCTGCCTTCTCCTTCCTGGTGTCTGGTTTGTCTCCCATGACTGCCTTTTCCCTTCTTTAACTTCCTTCTGTTCTATCTTTTTTTTTTTTTCCTTCCCCCTATCCTGCCGGCCCATAAATATACGTCTTTGTGGATGCAGCACCTTAATCACACTCCTTAGGAAGCCGATGAAGCAATTGAGAGCGATTGCCCCAATTGCCTGTTCAGCTCCCCGCGGTCGTATAATCACACCCACGGAGACAGACGTGGCTAACTGGATTTAAAAACTGGCCAATATTTTTTTTTGAAGCCGCAAATAGCATTATAAATGCAAGTTGCAGTTTTATTATTGACGAGCTGTATATACCCGGCGTTGCCCGGGGCAGAAGTAACCTAATCGGTCAAACACTTACATATATATATACCAAAGTAAACCTAATCGGTCAAACAGTTACATATATAAAAAAACCGAACCTAATCGGACAAACAGCTAATCTATATACATAAGCAAACCTAAATGGTCAAACAGTTACATAAATACAAAAGCAAACCTAATCGATCAAACAGCTTCATATATACAGAAGCGAACCTAATTGGTCAAACAGTTATGCATGTGCAGAATGATTTTACAAAGATTATGCGTGTTAACAATCATTAAAAAGAAAAGATTGAGGAACTGTTCTTCTATATGTGATGAAGCCACTAATCAGACAGATTTTTTTCAGGACCCAGCTGTTTCATAACTAAACTACTGCCACCCCAAAGTAATGCCTAATAGTGGTTTTTGGGGTAGCTGTGGAATAAAAAGGGTGTTTTTTAGTCAGTAGAATCTGACACTACCCTTCAGTACGGGCTGAAGGGTGCCTATGTAAGGTTTTACATCCTTCCCGTATGGAAAAAAAAAACATACTAAACTTTTTTGTTCATCATTACACATAATCTCAGTCAAATGGAAGTACGCATTCTCAATTTATTTTTATGTAATTTTTACTTTTTCACAAAGCCATCCCATGCCAATTTGTATGAATAAACTTTTGCTAGAGAGTTAGCAAAAGTTTATTCATGCACATATTTTAATACAGATAATCTATCTCTAATCAAGGTTGTCATTTTCATTCTAATTTAAAATAATAATAGATACTCATTTTTTTTCTTCTGTTTTAGAAAAACCAATCTATGCCACCTACGTCTTCGTCAAGTCAGCTTCATCCAGCTTCATCACATATAGAAGAAGAGTTCCTCAATCTTTTCTTGTTAATGATTGTTAACACGCATAATCTTTGTAAAATTATTCTGCACATGCATAACTGTTTGACCAATTAGGTTCGCTTCTGTATATATGAAGCTGTTTCATCGATTAGGTTTGCTTTTGTATTTATGTAACTGTTTGACCAATTAGGTTCGCTTCTGTATATATGAAGCTGTTTGTCCGATTAGGTTCGGTTTTTTTTATATATGTAACTGTTTGACCGATTAGGTTTACTTTGGTATATATGTAAGTGTTTGACCGATTAGGTTTACTTCTGCCCCGGGCAACGCCGGGTATATTATATATATATATATATATATATATATATATATATATATATATATATATAGATATATATATATATATATATAGATATATATAGATATATATATATATATATATAGATATATATATATATATATATATAGATATATATAGATATATATATAGATATATATAGATATATATATATATATAATATACACACACACATAAACATTTATATACATATACATATATATACATATCTACATATACACATGTACATATATATACACACATATACATAAACACACACATAAGACTTACTGAGTGAAACGGGCTTTCATTGACAATCATGTTACGTTATTTTTAAAATGTTTCCTTTTTTTTTTCATAACCTCTTTAACACACTACTTCTCCGCTGCGAAGCGCGGGTATTTTGCTAGTATATATATATATATATATATATTATATATATATATATATATATATATATACACACATACATGCAGTTTTAATAACACAGAAATCAATATAAACAATAACATCATTATCATATGAGAATATGAAGTAATATATAAGAAGCACATTTCATATAAATATAAATTATTAAACAGTAAAATCTTCTTCTGTATTTGCTACCGTGGCAATTTGTGTGTCTGTCCAGGATTTTAAATGACCTGTAGCTCGCAAACCGTTGCACCTATACACTTGAAATGTGGTACACATATAGTACGTCACGTCTACTATCCGCTTTATGGGTGATGATTGTATTAGTCTTTTTATCTTTATTTTTTTTTATTGTACAATCAAGTCCTATCTGCGCACAGCAGGGCAGCCGTGGGCGGATGTGTATGGTGTATTCACTCGATGTTATCGTGCATTGCGCTGTCAGTGGTATTTTGATAAAAGAATTTGAACAACATATAAGAAGCGTATAAATTATTAACCAGTAAAACATTAACATTTAAGAAGTAAAGTTACATAAGTACTACTGCTGTGCCTTCGGGTATACCTCATTTTTTGTTTTGCCCATTACATGCTTAAATGTATACATTTTTTGGTGCACCTACCCGAGAACACGCGACATATAACCGAGCGTGGGAGAACCATGGATTTTAAACACGTGTTGAGTTGATGTGCTGGTCTCCCTCGTGAAATAACTGGTAATGTTTGACTAAAATCTACAGCGAGTAAAACGACATTAGCTCGTATTTTTTTTTTTTACGATCTCTGAGATGTTGCTTTTTTCGGTTCAGGCTTCATAAGCTCTTTTATGTTTGTATCGTGTACTTATCCCAAACCATCATCTTTGAATGTTGCAACACTTTCGCCTGTATGTAGATCGGGGGTAATTACATTCATTGCATCCTAGTCTGAATCACAATGTGATTGTATGGGTGGTTACCTGGCACTGTAGGGTTGCCACCCGTCCTTTAAAATACGGAATCGTGCCGTGTTTGAGAATGAAATTGGCGCGTCCCGTTTTGAATCAATACTGGACGGGATTTATCCCGTATTTTTTTTTATCATTTTTTTTTAAAGCAGCGTCTCATGCACATCATTCCCACACGCATTTATGAAGATGCCTCCTTTCCTACTTTTGATTGGGTAATACCTTGATGTCATCGTTAGTTTGATTGGTGTTTTTAACTGTCCAGTGAGTAGGGCGTTGTCTTTCAAACGGAATTGAAAAAAAGGCCCACCCGACGACCCACCCATTCCATTTTATATATATAGATGTATATAGCTTAGTTTGAAGCAAGGTCCATATTAATGCAATTTGATGGATCCAGTTGGTAAAGATGTCATCCCCAAGTTGTTACTTGTTTTATTTTGTTTTTTATTTGGTGAATACTGTACTATGTAATGTACCTGGGCCTAAAGCCTTGAAGTATAGTATTATTACTGGAAGTTGCACTATTATTTGATTTATTGTTATTATTTATTCATTTAAATATTATGCAGTTTAATGATGGTAAAATTGTTTAAAAAGTCAATTTAATTTGTCAGTCGACAGAGATTGTTAACATTAACAGAAAGTGTATTTGGTTTACAAAAAATATTAACTATTTATTCCAAAAGACAACTTTTGACAAGCACCTCTGGATATTTTACTAAGTCTAAATGCCTCTTTGGATGGTTGAAAATGTGTTGTCAAAATTGTAGTTTAAGTTGTTTGCAAACTTTATTCAATAAAAGGTTCTATATTTTGACTGCATCTGTCATGCAATGTGATTTCTTCTCTTCATTAGGGCCACACCCTTGAAAACTATCATTTTATGGGGCCTTGCAAACCTGTATCAATACTTGTGTGCACATTAAAATGTTTTTTTTGTACAATGTACAATTCTCATGACAGTGGAATAGGTTATTCTTAGCCAGTAATTGCAGTGGAAAATGTGGTTAACATCCACTCATGCATGAGAAAAAAATATCGTTGAATACCGTGAAACCGGTATAATTTTGAAAAATACCGTGATATAGAATTTGGGTCATACCGCCCAGCACTAATATACAGACAGAATTGTAATTAAATACAAGATGGTTGATGTAGGGCTGTCAGATTGAACATCGCTAATTCCAATAATTTTGAATCTATATGAAAACGTAAATTCCGAAGGCTAATACTGACATTCGATTGTAAAAGAACAGTCCTTTATTTTACATTGCACTAATATCGGTATTCTTTTACTCCAGACAGTTTTTGCACTTTCCACATAATTTCTAAGAACAGCATTTTTATCATTTTCAATTGATGGTTTTTGTTTTCCTTTTTAAAACACTGATTTTTCTACTGCACTGCTCTGTTTTTTTGGTTAACAGGTGTGTACTAACGGATTTTAAGCACTTCTGCATCCTAAAAGTGTAATTTTGCTTCTGATCTTGCTCATTTTTACTCTTCAACCTAAGATCCATGATTTGCTCTTTTATACTAACCTGTTCTGCATTCATTGTAGCCATCATGGTTTCCTTTCTCATTAACATACAGATAATGGGAAATAACTGCCATATTTGTGAGTTTCTTTTTATCATAACAATTGGTTTAAAATTGCCATTTTTAAGAGCATTTTCAGGGTCATTAAAGCATACTTAGCTGCCTCAGCCAACATGTGTCATTTGGAGACTGCTGGCTTAACACATTAAGTCCTAAAACAAAGGTTTAATGATAAAAAGTATTAGTGTTAAATACATGAATTGTGTATTTTCTGACTCTGTAAAGGGCGGAAAAGAATCCTGTTTAGCCACCCCTCTCTACAAACTTGCCAAATTGCTCTGTTCTGCACACTACCTTCCATAAGCTGCTTTTATATATACAGGGTGAGTCAAAATTATGTTAACATTTGAATGGGCGGAAAAACAATTTATTCACAAAACATACTTCATATGTGCCAGATGATTTACAGGAATATCTCAACCTATTTGACATCATGTTCAACACATGTACCATATGTGGTACGTAAATTGTCCACAAAAATTGTATATAAGTATATAAGTATATGCATAGCAGTACCAGTAGTGTTAACATAATTTTGACTCATCCGTATATCGCAAATTAGGACCAGAGGGCAGCCGTGCAACAGGTGGCACCTTAGCAACACATTAGTTTGAATGGAGTGGAACTGTGAGGTTTTTTTTTTTTATTTTATTAAAACAGTGGCTCGTGTGCCAAATCCTGCCACCAACCCCCAAGTTCTGGATGCAGGTTAACGTCATACCCAGGACAGAGCAATTGCAGGTTAAGGGAGATATATTGTATATGTGTGTATAGTATATGTGCGTGTGTATATGTTGTCAAATAAACAGACTGAATGAAACAAAATGGGGGTTTTATGGTGAGACATAGGAAGAGACGTCATCGAGGCCAGGCGGAATTGCCTGTAACTGGTCTGCAGAGGAAAGAGAAACCAACTCATGATCTGCGGGTTCGACTCCTTGTTCAGGACCATCCACTGTAAAAGTGCATGGTCTGTAATAAGAGTGAACTTGCGGCCCAGGAGATAGTACCTCAGCTGAGGTACCCACTTAATTGCCGAGGCCTCCTGCTCCAGCGGCGCATAACTGGTTTCTCGCTACAGTAATTTCCGGCTCAGGAACATAATGGGGTATTCAACGCCATCAGCGCTCTGGCTCAGCACGGGACCTAGTTCTGCATCCAACTGGAGGATGAAAGGTAAAGAAAAAGGAGCTTTCAATACTGATACTGAAGTAAGCCTGTTTTAAATCACTAAATACAGCTTCTGCCTTATCATTCCATACCACATTATTCGGTAACGTTTTCTTTGTAAGATCAGTCAAGGACATCACTCTCTCAGGGTACCAACCGGCGGTAGTAGTCCGCTAAGCCGAGAAAGGCTTTGATCTGCCGCTTGCCATTGTAATATGGCATCAACTTTAGAGCACTGTGGCCTCATGGTACCCTGGCCCACCAGGTAGCATAAATATTTGGCTTCCCTTAATCTAAAGAAACATTTCCTTAGATTAATTTGAAGTCTGGCTTTAACTAGCGCCCATAATACAGCTTGGACATGCCATTGGTGTTCCTCCCATGTGCAGGAATAAAAGACTATGTAATCCAAGTAGGAAGCACTATATCATTTATGGGAACAGAGCACTCTGTCCACCAGACGCTGGAAGTTTGCTGGTGCCCCATGTAACACCAAATGGAAGGACACAGTACTGACGGTGGACCACTAGGGGTGCTAAACGCAGTCTTAGCCTTTGCAGAGTCCATTAAAGGAACCTGCAGAACCCCTTTGTCATGTCAGGTGTGATCAAATATTCAGCCTGCCCTAGCCAGTCAAGGAGCTCATCCACTTGTGGCAACGGATAGGCATCGAATTGGGAGACCTTGATTAAGCAGACAAAAAATCTCCAACTACTGTCCGAAAGAGTGACCAAGACAATAGGACTGAACCAGGGTCTAAGACTTTCCTCTGTTACTCTTAGTTCCACTTTGGCTCTTTTTGACTTGGGAAGACTATGCAGGCATTCTCTATCTATAACCCTGGGTTCTGTCACAATATCATGCACAATCAGTGAGGTCCTACCAGGTTTTTCATTCACTACCTCCGGGAAAGACAGGATAACTGGTTCTAGCTCCCATTGTTGTCTGGGGCTCAATCTGAGCCAAAGTTAAGGTAATTTTTCAGTGCAAAGAATGAGCGGTGCTGTGGGGGGAAGGGATCAAGTTCCCTGCCCTTCCACGGTTTCAGTAGGTTCACATGATAAACCTGCTCGATTGGTCAACGATTAGGCTGTTTTACGAAAATAGTCGATGAGCTGTTTCCTCTTGGTACCTTCATAACGGCCTTGCCAATAGGCCAGTAATTTGGAATGTGAGGTTGGAACAAACGACCTTGACACAATCCCAAGGTGGAATTCCCACAGAGACATGACTCGATCATAATAGCGGGCCTGTGCTGTTTGAGCCTTTTTTATGAGACTTTTTAGAATGGACTTTATCTTTCTGAATCTATCGTGTAATTGCGTCATATATTCTAATATATTTGTAGAGGGAAGTGCCTATTTCTCCCAACTCTCTTTTAGAATATCTAATACAGTGAAAATCGTTTAACACGAAACTGAGGGGACTGAAATATTTTTTCATGTTAAAAGAATTTCGTGTTAAAGGATATTACAAAAAAAAAACATACAGTATATTCATATATATACAGTATATTGGCTGTTCTCATCCATTTTCGCTCTGGCTCAAACTTACTCCGTTCAAACATTTCCGTAATTTGCTCTCTTTTTTTAATTATTGTTGATAATGTAGAGTTAGCAATATCAAAATCTTTACAGATTTCCGTTTTTCATCTTCTGTTTTTGATCAACAGCCTTAAGAAGCTCCATCTTCATTTTAAGCGAAATAGCAGTTTGCTTTCCCCCTGAGCTCTTTGCCATTGTGCTTGTAAAAAATTCTTCTAAAATAGAAAAAAAAAACGCAAACCAAACTCACTGATTTTTACTCACACTGCGATGTACTCGTCACCGAATTCCAAAGCCAACTGATGAGAGATGAGATGTTTTTGTGTGGCGTTTGTAGGGGTGGAGGGTGAAAGTAGCTTAGATAAACAAAATTGGCTCGTGTCACAGGCTATTCCGAGGGTATTTCAAAGCCAAGTTAGCCTCCTTTCTACGAAACATGTGAAACCACCTCTCTTTCATTTCACACCCCTCTTAAATCTCGCCTGCGCGGCTGGTGTTTTCCCTATTTTGTTCATTCCCAGAAGGGAAATCTTTTCGTGTTAAGCGATTTTCGTTTCGCGTTAAGAGTAAAAAATGCATGAAAATACATAGTAGTTTGTCGGGACCCATTGTATTATTTCGTGTTAACCGATATTTTGTCTTAAGCGTTTTCGCGTTAAACGTATTTCACTGTATGCCCAGGGGGTTGTCATCCATATATTAATTCAAAGGGTGAGAAACCTGTGGAGGCTTGTAGGACTTTCTGATAGGCAAAAAGAATGAGGGGGAGGAGCTGATCCCAGTTCCTCCCATCCTCGCTGACCACCATGTGAAACATTTGTTTGAAAGTCTGATTAAACCTCCCCACTAGACCAACAGTTTGAGGGTGATATACCACAGTCTTTAGATGTTTTCTCTTAACTCTTTTAGGGCGGATGTTGACTTTTGTCGACAGGAGGGGTTGAAGGCTAATGTCGACAAAAGTCGACATCCAGGGATAGGGGGGCGACAATCAGCTGTTAATGGCGACAAATCTCACTGTCACGTCACAGGCATTCCCTCTGTGCTTGGAGGAATGCTAGACTCGTTGACTCGGCAACTACACATTGCGTGTGCGTGCGTTGCGAAATGTAAACAAGGGCAAGATGGCACCGACATGTGAAAAGGCAGCGAAGCAAGTGCAGAAAAGAAAACACTCAGCAGACGATGTTTTGCGCATTATCGCGGAGTCGGACTCTTGATTTTTCAGAATCGGATTTTATTGGCAGTGATCAGGAGATCGAGCAAGAGAGTTGAGAAGCAGGCATCAGCTGATCAGACACCAGCCGATGCTGCGCCAGCGGATCTGCTGCCAGTTGAGTGCCTTCGCGCAGCCGATGCATCTACGGCAAGGTTCGCATGGGATAAATACACAGACATTGATCCGTTGAGAGCCGATCTGGCTACCGGAGTTTACAAGACGGCATGGCTTGCTGTTGGACACGACAGATCACCAGCTGCAGTACTTCAGGCTGCTATCTCCTGATGCTGCTTTTCAGCTACTGTCAGACGAGACAAACAGGTAGGCAGAGATTTTTTTTTGAATCGCGGGCTGCGTTTGCATCGCATTCTCGTTTTTCAAAGTGGAAACCCACAACGAAAGACGAGATGAAGCGCGCTGTGGCATTACAAATAGAGATGGGACAGAACTGGTGATATAACTTCAGGGAGCATTGGTCCAAACGTGTTTTGTCCCCTGGTGGCTTAGGTACGTGCTGCTGCAAATTTTTATTCACTTCTGTAATAAACAGAAGCAAATCCCATGGGGTGAGCCAGGCTATAATGCCATACATAAAGTTCATAAAGTTTCAGAAGATGAAAAGAGGTGACAATACGGTTTTCATGCAGGCAGAAAACTTGGTGGCAGTGGCATGGCACGATGGCAAATGGGTGACTTGTCTCTCTACAGTACACACTAACAATATATGTGAGAAAATGCAGCAACAGACAATTGAAAAATAGGCACCAAAGCAACACATATTGTAAGGAGTGCAATGTGGCAATGACTGAAATTGGCTGCTTTGAGCGAGATCAGACTTTGCGGTGTAAAATGTATGTGATATGTATGTGAAATCATAGAGTATGCAGGCTCATACAACATGCAAGACAGTAACATTTGTCAAAAGTAAATATTTTTTGTTGATTTGATATGTTAAACAATTGCTTTGTGTTCTTTTTTAAAAAATGTTAGTTTTTGGAAAAATATTCAGCCCTGGGAGAAAAGAAACAAAAAAAAAATTAGCCCTAAAAGAGTTAAGTAACTTAGCCGTTTTCTTCAGCGTCTCTGAGGCAAAAGACGTCACTTGGTCAGTCAGTACTTTAGGGATTTCAACTTGTGCAAAGACATTTACCAATTCCCATGCGTTGGCTTTAGAAGGAGCTGTGTGCAAAGGAACAGTTTTGTGATTTTTGGGTAGCATGATCTAATTGGACTAAGATATATTTGTGTCCTCTAGCTGAGGGTTCCAGGGGTCCTACTAGGTTGACCCCAATTCTTTCAAATGGAACATCAATGAGGTGGATGGGAACTTAGAGGAGCAAGGTCCCTTCTAGATATCTGATTCAATTTAATACTCTGGACAGAACGTGCAAAATTATTCCTCATTAATTCCTGGCCAATGAAATCGAAGAGTCCTTTCTGTGCCCAAATGGCCTGCTAGGAGGTGGGCATGTGCTAATTCACAGACCTGCCGCCGGAAGGTCTGCAAAAGTAATAGCAACTTAAGCATACCCCCCTCATGCTCTGTTACCTAATATACAAGGTCATTTCCTAAGACAAAGTGAGGGCTGTGAGGCATGGGATTATGGGATGAAGTGTGCGTTGGCCGTTGACCAGAACTGCTGCATTTTTTGCAAATTTAAAGGAATAGTCAGTCTATTGTTCCCTTTTAAATGAAGGCGGCATTTCTCTGAACTTAAAATGTAACCGGGAGAGAGGATCTTGAGCGACCTCAAGGGGAGTGGTTTAATCCCGCACCGCCACTGCGTGGTTTTCTGTCCATTAACAGTTGCCACTCCTGTATATGGAAGCATCAGGGGTTTTGTAAGTGCACAACAACTTTCTTCCCCTAGCCGTCTGCATTCTCCTTTGTCACCAAGCAGATAGCGCACCTGTGAATCCGGAGACTTCGGTGCTTGCTCCGAATGGTGATGGTTGGGCCTGTAACTCTGGATGTTTGACTAAGGGACAGTTTTGCCTTCCCAGATTGTGAAGCCACCTTAAGCTCTTCAATGATCATGATTAGGTCGATCATATTTTTAAATGGTTGTCCTCGGACAACCGGGCGATTTTCTCTACAATTTGGTGGGTGGTGTTCTCATTTTGCCTTGGCCAGCTCCCAGCCTTAGCCCACACAGTGAAGGCCTGTGAGTGGGTTGGCATCTCTGGGTCAAATATCCACTGCCATATGTTCACCAGCTGGTCTGGGGCACCCCCACATTTAGCAAAGGTCTCTGCCTTTGTGGGGAGGGTGGCCCTCTCCTCCAAGAGAGCATAATAAGCCCCTTAGCCTCCCCCATCTGGACCAGCCCAATCCTGTTTTCCCATCCCGCACACTCTCCATGGTATCTGTTTCACCTGATTATTTGTACTGGAGATGGAGGTTGCACCTGGTCTTTCCAAATCGCGGGATGCCCCTCTGGTAATTTACTTTCCCACCTGGATATTAGCAGATGTTCGATATTCCAGGATGTGTTTCAGGCCCTGCTCTTGGTACATCTTCGAGCTGTTCATCCTGCAGACTATGCCAGTTGTCAAATAAACAGACAAATGCCACAGAAAAAGTTTTGGGGTGTCCACCCATATACTTGAAATTAGGCCGCAAAGTAAGCAATTAAATACAAGTTGTTTACAGATTCGAGTCCAAAACAGAACTGACTGGATGAAACTAAATTGCGGTGGTATGGTGAGGCATAGGAAGAGACATCATCTGGGCCAGGACCGGAAGAGATGTCATCGGGGCCAGGCAGAATTTCCTTTAAGTGGTCTGCAGAGGAAAGAAAGGGTTAGTGCACTCCACCACCCCTTGGTCTGGTGTGAAAATTGCCCTCATTTGAGCCCTTTAGCTGCCTCCCATGCGCATATATGTGACTATGTATGTATATGTGTGTGTTTGTATTTATATGTGCATGTTATATATTATAACCTATGCTTTGTTTTAAAATTTTGTTGTGTATATATTTTTTTTAATACTTAGTAGCAGAATTTTTAAATTGGTGTTATTGAAAGTGTTTGTCAAATAAAAAAAATATTTTGAGGACCTCAACTTATATAAAATGTAAATGGGCACTGATCATGTTTTTTGCACCTAAGGACCTGAAAGGCACAGTACAGAGTGGATGAGTGGGGGGTTTGCTGCAATAAAGTAACACATGTGTTTACTTTGTATAAGTAGTCATGAGCGATTTTGTACGGGTTACATATATTCATTAGTGTCCCGATTCCACTTTTGTCATTAATTCCCCTCACTTTCCATGCACAGAAAATCCTAGATTTCTATGAAAGGTTGCATTTTCCAAGTGAAGCCATGTCAGTCATAAGCACTGCATGCTTTGAAAACCTACAGTGAGCAGCCAACAACTTTATTAATATTAAAGTGTCTTAGTATGCTTCATTAACACTAGAATTATCAGAGCCTACGAAAAAACTCGTGGAGATGGCCCACCTTAAATCCCATTGCACCTCTCCGTCAGCATCTTTTGTCCTGTAAATGTGCCGATAAACACAAGCAGCCTGCTATTCCATCCCCCCACCGCCACAGAACATGCACAAAGTTCTCCACTCCCAGATAATCAAGGCATGAGCTGGAAGTGCTGGAGTTTTAGAGTGGAAATAATAGATAGTTATTTGGAACAAATGCATTTCATGTTTGTTCCGTTTTTACAATAATCTGTGTAAACACATTGTTAAAACAGAAACGTTTTTCATATTTTAGTAGTAAATGACAAAATGTTGGCATAAACTATATAATGTGTGAAGCCTGAAGTCCAAAGATCAAATAAACACTTTCACGAAAGGTTCAAGGACGATAAAACAGCTTCCGTGGTATAGTGGTAAGATCCCGACTGACTCCTATATATGCCGTTTTCAGTAGTAAGCTGCTCTTATTGTTAATATTATACAGTACACACATACATTTGGTTTGCGTCTGTAACAGACGGTGTACATTTATAGTACTTGTAAAAGTTACCTTTTTTTTTTTTTTTTTCACTTTTATTCTCTCAATCACGATCACGATACATGCTACCACCCTAGGGATCTGACATTGTTAGTTTTTATTTGAAACTGGGAATAACTGTAGATGTGAGTGGTTTTTTGAGGCAATGGAACTGGACATTCTCTGATCTGGAGGGATAAAAGTTGACACACACACGCTGGTAAATCTGCCTTATTTGTATCTCATGATCACTTGATTTTTTTTTTTTTTTTAATTCAGTTTTATTGAGTGTTCCTGCTCACGCTGAATTAGTATGCACCTTATGGCCTATGAAAAATAGAGACATAGGTATACAGTCATGGCCGAAATTATCGGCACTCCTGGAATTTTCCCAGAAAATGCACCAATTCTCCCAGAAAATTGTTGCAATTAAAAATGTTTTGGTATACACATGTTTATTTCCTTTATGTGCATTGGAACAACACAAAAAAAACAGAGAAAAAAAGCCAAATCTGACATCATTTCACACAAAACTCAAAAACCGGGCTGGATAAAATTATTGGCACCCTCAACTTAATATTTGGTTGCACGCCCTTTGGAAAAAATAACTGAAATCAAGCGCTTCTTATAACCATCTACAAGCTTGTTACACCTCTCAACTGGAATTTCTCACCACTCTTCTTTTGCAAACTGCTCAAGGTCTCTCGGATTTGAAGGGCGCCTTCTCCCAACAGCAGTTTTGAGATTTCTCCATAAGTGTTCAATCGGATTTAGATCGGACTCATTGCTGGCCACTTCAGAACTCTCCCGCGCTTTGTCTTCAACCATTTCTGGGTGCTTTTAGAGGTATGTTTGGGGTCATTGTCCTGCTGGAACTCCCATGACCTCTGACGCAGACCCAGCTTTCTGACACTGGGCCCTACATTGCGCTCCAATATTTTTTGGTAGTCTTCAGATTTCATGATGTCTTGCACACAGTCAAGGCATCCAGTGCCATAGGCAGCAAAACATCCCCAAAACATCTTAGAACCTCCACCATGTTTGACTGTAGGTACTGTGTTCTTTTCTTCGTAGGCCTCATTCCGTTTTCTGTAAACAGTAGAATGATGAGCTTTACCAAAAAGCTCTACCATGGTCTCATCTGTCCACAAGACCTTCGCCCAGAAGGATTTTGGCTTCCTCAATTACATTTTGGCAAACTCCAGTCTGGCTTTTTTATGTTTCTGTGTCAGCAGTGGGGTCCTCCTGGCTCTCCTGCCATAGCGTTTCATTTCGTTCAGATGTCGACGGATAGTTCGAGCTGACACTGTTGCACCCTGAGTCTGCAGAACAGCTTGAGTATGTTTTGAAGTTGATTGGGGCTGTTTATCCACCATTTCAGACTATCCTTTGTTGCAGTCTTTTATCAATTTTTCTCTTCCGTCCAGGGAGATTAGCTACAGTGCTATGTGTTGTGAACTTCTTGATTATGTTGCGCACAGTGGACAAAGGAACATGAAGATCTCTGGAGATGGACTTGTAGCCTTGAGATTGTTGATATTTTTCCACAATTTTTGTTGTCAAGTCCTCAGACAATTCTCTGCTCTTCTTTCTGTTCTCCATGCTTAGTGTGGCACACACAGACACAACAGAAAGGTTGAGTCAACTTTTCTCCATTTTAACTGGCTTCAGGTGTGATTGCTATATTGCCGGCACCTGTTTCTTGCTTGAAATAAAACTATTTACCCACAATTTTGAAAGGGTGCCAATAATTTTGTCCAGCCCATTTTTGGAGTTCTGTGTGACATGATGTCAGATTTGGCTTTTTTTCTCTGTTTTTTGTGTTTTTCCAATGCACATAAAGGAAATAAACGTGTATACCAAAACATTTGTAATTGCAACAATTTTCTGGGAGAAATGGTGCATTTTCTGGGAAAATTCCAGGGGTGCCGATAATTTCGGCCATGACTGTATATGATATTTGGAATTATTCACTTTATGACCTGTATACTACATTTCGGAAAACATTGTGGCATGGATGCAACATTATTCATATTCATTCGCATAACATTTTGCGGTTGTAATCAGTGACTGCACAGCATGGATGCATAAGGGCAGCCCCCTTCCTTTTTCTGCATGGCCGCTGTCTGCGCACCTACCACGTGGCTGACTCCCTGCCTATATACTGTACATTAATGATATCCCGCACTCATGTGCCTCCTCACTCACTTCCTTACTTTCCTCAGTTGTTCATCGTGCTCACTGCTCCCTTCTTCTTTAGTCCACCTCTTCAGGCCTGTTATTGTGACTCTGTTGCAGAACTAGAGGACGCGGTGCACTATCCAGTAGAGTTTCTTCACACTCTTAATCCTCCGGGCATGCCTCCACATACTCTACTTTTGAAGGTCGGTGCACCAGTTGTTACTACGAAACTTATAACCACCAAAACTTTGTAAGATCAAATCTGTGCATAAGAACCTCACTGAGGCAACTGTCTTCACTGGAACTGGCTCAGGGGAGACTGTATTTATTCCTCGCATCCCTCTCATACCCTCTGACCTCCCATTCCAATTCAAACGCCTCCAATTTCCAGTAAGGGTCTGCTCCGCTATGACAATAAATAAGTCATAGGGCCAGACTCTAAAAAAAAAAGGTGGGCATTGACTTGATACAAGATTGCTTCTCACATGGCCAACTGTACGTTGCATGCTCAAGAGTAAGCTCAACCGAAAGCTTGGTCATTTTGCAGCCCAAATGCAAAACTGTAAACGTCGTTTACAAAGATATCCTAAAAATGTGCATTTCTCATACAGAACATCTACAATCATAAATTAAACTCTTTACAATCATCAGATTCACTCTCAATACTAAAGCCTACGACAATTACATTGACAATCATGTTACATTATTTTTAAAATGTTTCCTTTTCTTTTTCATAACTTCTTTAACACACTACTTCTCCACTGCGAAGTGCAGGTATTTTGCTAGTGTATATATGTATATGTATGTGAAGAAGGAAGGGGGTCGCTCCTCCAAAACCCCCTTCCTTTAACGTTGATACAATGGGAACAAATACAGTTTGCCTCCTCTTTGCTCCGCTAGCTGTTAGGCTGCTGCTGTGTTGCGTGATGTGCTTCTCACGCAGTGCATCATATATTTAAAAGCCTGTACAACACCTGTCCTTTTTGGCTCTTTGCTTTGTCTCTCTCTCTCCTCCTCCAGATATCCTCTGCTCCTTTTGGGGGTCCCGCACTTGACGCGCACCCCTATGATGAGGAAGATGTTTTTGCATTCTTTTAATTGAGAGACTGAACTGTCACCTCTGTCTTCACATGGAGTTTGTTTTACTTTTAAAGTGTTTGAATAAAGTTCTTGTCTCCACAATCTGCTGTGTTTCTGTGCAAATCTGTGATCCAAGCGTGACAAGTGGTACCAGGAGTGGTTGCACAGATGGATCCTCAAGACTATGTGAATGTTCTGGGTCTGGCTAAGTGCTCTGTGCTTTGCCAATGGAAACTGGACCTGGATCGCCCTGTTTGTGGTCAGTTGCAGGATTTAATTCATCTTGCTGAGTGCTGGTTTGAGGGGCACGCGATCGAGCGGATTATGGAGAAAGTAGCCAGTGATGTTCTCCGGTATGAGTTTTTTCGTCATGATGTTGACTCATTCTCCACCTTCGACAAACGATTGGAAGGCTCCCAGGATGCTTGGAGACAGGGTGGTGCCTTTGCTTCGCCATGGGCACACTCTCATCCTGCCAGAGATCGTCGCAATGAACAGCGGGCTCAGGGCCCTGAACATTCAGTTTCCTCAGAAAGGTCATCCTGGGCCCCCGTTGTTACTGATATGACCACATCTGGAGAGGCTCCTGGTCGTAGACGTCGCCGTGCGTATTTCCGCAGTGGTGCCAAGCGCAGATGTTTCAGATGTGATCAGTTCAGCCACCTCGCCAGAAAATGTCGCCTCTCCCCTGCTTGTTCCTTGGAAGTCGGCTTAGCTGAGGTGTGTTGCTCTCATGTTCCTTCTACTTCACTGAAAAAGGACAGCTTAATGATCTCCATGATGTTAGTGGGCCACAGGATCCCTGCCTTGTTGGACTCAGGTAGTAAGTGACCTTTGTGTTGTCAGATACAGTATGACTGCCTCAGCAGTATGTCCCCATGTGGCACTGAGACTGTGAACATATGCTGGGTACATGGGGATGTTAAGGACTGAGACTATGCTGCTTCCTTTAAAATATAAGGGTCAGAACTTTTAAAGTTTGGACTACCATTTCGGATTCCTGCCCTTGGCCCTTGCTGATTGGCAGGAGGAACGCCCTATTCCCTAGGCTCTTAGCCGAGTTTGGGGCACCAGCCCTAGAGCCCCCTGTTATCATGAACGAAGGGGAGGAACTGGTGGCTATTGGAAAAGGCCTCGAGCCCCGATTGGACATTGAACCCAATCTCTCCAGTGAGACCGGGAGTGACTCCTCCAATTTCCTAGAGCAGCTGGCTGGCTGGTTGGCCCATCTACATCTTCTCAACTTGCAAATGCCTCCAAATACAAACCGTGCACTAGCGAGCAGACTGATTTCGTGCGCTTGCAGTATGCTGATAGCTCATTAGAATATGCGTTTAAACAGGCTTCTTCCGGTAGTGACTTCTACTACCAAGAGTGTGTCGACTGGAGGCTTGAAAACCCTGCACTTTCTCGAGAAAGGCGGCTACCTTTTTAGAGTGATTTTCAGATCATTTAGTGGGTGAATTTAATGAACAGTTAGTTGTACCTAAAGTACATAGGGACATTCTTTTGCAGTTGGCTCATTCTCAAGTCTTGGGTGGTCACCTGGGGGCTGATAAGACTAGCGATTGTTTATAAAAACAATTTTATTGGCTGAATATGGGCAAAGATGTTGAACGATTCTGTAGTTCTTGTCCTGACTGCCAGATTGTCTCTGCTTATAAACCTCTGTGGGCTCGCCTTTCTCCTATGCCTATTTTGGATATTCCTTTTCAATGGGTAGGACTAGATATTGTTGGCCCTCTTCCGAAGAGTAAAAATGGGTATCAGTATATTCTTGTGTTGGTTGACTATGCAATGCGATATACTGAAGTGGCTGCTTTGAGAAAAGCCAATTCATCCACTGTTGCCAAAAGCTCTGTGTGAGATTTTTACTCGTATTAGCATCTCAAATTTTAACTGATTAGAGCACACCTTTTACTTCTTGCGTGATGGAACAATTGTGTGACAACCTTGCTATTAAGAAATTAAATACGACTGTTTACCATCTGCAGACGGATGGACTGACTGAACAGTTTAACAAGACTTTAAAACAGATGATCAGATGAGTTGCTCATGATGACACGACATCTTGGAACTCTGTCCTGACTTTCATTATGTTTGCAGTGCTGGAATTGCCGCAGACATCCACTGGCTTGAGTCCTTTTGAGTTGTTGTTTGGTAGGCGCCCGTAAGGCATCTTGCATGTTGTCCGTGAGGAATGGACAGGAATCCAGACAAGAGCCCACGGGCCGAGCTTTGCGGATCGGGTAATTTCGTTGCAAGACAGGATTTGTAAGCTTTCTTCTATAAGCTTTCTTCTATCGCTGTGGAGCATCGACAACATGAACAAGAAACCCAGAAATGTCTGTACGATAGACGCTGTAAGCTCCGTGAATTCAAATCTGATGATCGTGTTTTTGTTCTAATTCCATCTGAGATCTCTAAATTTGATGCTTATCCAATGCCCCATGTTGACGAGCTGTTGGAAAAACTGGGTCAGGCATCCTATATCTCCACGCTGGATCTTACAAAAGGTTACTGGCAGGTGCCTCTTGAGGCTGGCAGTTGTGAGAAAACAGCACAGTCTTTACGAATTTACTAGACTTCCATTTGGTCTCCATGGTGCGCCTCTAACTTTCCAGCGTATGATGGATCAGATCTTATGTCCTCATTCAGAATATTCCGGGGCATACCTCGATGATGTCATGATTTTCAGTAATGATTGGCATACGCATATAGAATGACTTCAAGCTGTCCTTGATAGCTTGAGACAGGCTGGCTTGACAGCTAACCCTAAGAAGTGTAGGCTGGGTATGTCTGAGACTCATTATCTGGGTTATTCAATGGGCAGGGGTTTACTCCGCCCCTAACTTACAAAAGTGGAAGAGATGCTTGCTTACCCACGTCCAAAGATGCAGAAACAAGTTGGCGCTTTTCTGGAGCTTGCTGGTTATTATAGAAGATTCATCCCTGATTTTGCAAATAGGGCTGCTCCTCTTTCCGATCTTACAAGAGGCAGAAAGAACCACCCTGTTTTATGGACAGATGATTGTGAATGTTCCTTTTGTGATTTAAAAACTGCTTTGTCTTCTTACCCGGTTTTGCAGAATCCCGACTTCTCTAAGAATTTTGTTCTACAGACAGACACTAGTGCGTTTGGTTTAGGCGCTGTCCTGTCTCAGGTTTTTGATAGTGAAGAGCACATTTTTGAGCAGAAAATTGCTTCCTAGGGAACGCAGTTATTCGACTATTGAAAAAGAGTGTTTGGCGGTTAAATGGGCTGTGGATGCTCTCCGTTATTATTTATGGGGTCAGAATTTTACATTGGTAACTGATCACACTCCTCTTCAATGGCTATACTGATAGAAAGGTACAAACTCTCATCTCATAAGATGGTTCTTGAGCTTACAACCTTATAGTTTTACTTTCAGCCATCGACCCGGCTCTGAGGACGTTAATGCAGAAGTCCTGTCACGCCTGTCATAACATGATTTGGAGAGTTGCTTGATTCACAAAAATGTGAATAAAGCTGAGGGAGGGGGTGTGAAGAAGGAAGTGGGTCGCTCCTCTGAAACCCCCTTCTTTCAATGCTGATACAATGGGAACAAATACGCTTCGTATATTTAGAAGCCTGTACAGCACCTGTCCTTTTTTGGCTTTTTGCTTTGTCTGTCTCTCCTCCTCCAGACATCCTCTGCTCCTGTTGGGGTTATGTATCTGTATCTATGTACAGTATGTATAATAATCTTCCTCCCCTTTTACAATGTTTTTGAAATGAGTTAGGCAAGTGTCATTAAATAGTGCAGCTGCACAACCAGTTGCAACTTTTTCAGGGTGTTTCTTTTCAATAAAGTCCAAAACTTTTTCCCACATTGCCAACACTTCCTTTATCTTCTCCGCCTCTGGCTCCTCTGCGATACCAGTCTCCTGCAGAACCTCCATATGTTGCTGCGTCTGTAGTTCTGTCAACTCCTCCATCATCAGTTCCTCGGAATGTACGGCGACAAGCTCTTTGATGGCTCGTATCTCGAATTTTGGTTTGTAACTCAAGTCAAAAAATTGACCTAGTGATGGCTCGTATCTCAAAAAACTTGTATGTTGGGGCACTCGTATCTAAAGGTACCAGTGTGTGTGTATATGTATGTGTGTGTATATATATATGTGTATATCCATCCATCCATTTTCCAACCCGCTGAATCCGAACACAGGGTCACGGGGGTCTGCCGGAGCCAATCCCAGCCAACACAGGGCACAAGGCAGGGAACCAATCCTGGGCAGGGTGCCAACCCACCGCAGGACACACACAAACACACCCACACACCAAGCACACACTAGGGCCAATTTAGAATCGCCAATCCACCTAACCTGCATGTCTTTGGACTGTGGGAGGAAACCGGAGCGCCCGGAGGAAACCCACGCAGACACGGGGAGAACATGCAAACTCCACGCAGGGAGGACCCGGGAAGCGAACCCGGGTCCCCAGGTCTCCCAACTGCGAGGCAGCAGCGCTACCCACTGCGCCACCGTGCCGCCCTTATATGTGTGTGTGTATATATATATATATATATATATATATATATATATATATATATATATATATATATATATATATATATATATATATATATATATATATATATATATATAATATAGTCACGAGCGGCTGGGTGCTATACCCAGCCGGGACGTCTGGAAGAACCAGGAGAGGGATTATACCTCCCCTGGGCCACGAGAGGACAGCCGCCCTGGTTGCTACGGGGATCACAGGAACCCTACAGGGGCCCGTGGCCACCGCCAGGGAGCGTTTATTGGATCCTGGAGCCCTGGAAGAAATTCTAGGGTCACCCAGAGTGCTTCTGGGTGCTCATGCGACACTTCCGCCACACCACACACAGAGGTTAGAGTCCAAAGTAGAACTGATTAGATATGACAGATGATGGGTTTTTATAGTCTGTTCCCAGGAAGTGATGTCCTCGGGTCCGGGACCATATTTGGTCTGCTGAAAGAAAATAGAGCCCAGAATTAGGGCGAAACACGTGTCGCGTGCTCTTTGCATTATTTGACAATAAAACTTTGCAACATTCTATGATCTGCTTCTCGCAACTGAAAGAGGGCACCGTGGCAGATGTTTGCCGGCTTGCAGACAAACCACAAGCGTTACCTGGTAGGTAACCACCCATACAATCAGATTGTGATTCAGACCACGAATGCCATGAATGTAATTACCCCGATCTACATGCTGTCAAATAAATGAACCACACGCCGTGGCGCAACATAAGAGGCTTCGCCTCTAACGCTGACGTCCGAGGTTCGATTCCCCGAGAGGGGGTGCAGTGAGTGTGTACGCCTGATGAGCCCAGAATTAGGGCGAAACACGTGTCGCGTACTCTTTGCATTATTTGACAGTAAAACTTTGCATATATATATATATATATATATATATATATATATATATAATGTCTCTGTACACTCACAGAGACCCATTAGCCTTCCCTGTGGCTCCACCCACATAGTGGTGAAACAGGAAAAAATTAAAAAATCAATAGAAAAGGTATCACTAGCTAAGCAGAGGCAAGTTACGCTCCAAAACACAGAGGTAGACCGATTCCCCACTCCTGACATCAAGCTTCCCCCTCCCCTCTGCCTGCAGCCTCTGTTTCGGATTAGCAAGAATATAACGCTCCTGCAAGCGAACTATGATTCTTAGCATGATGAGAGAAGTCGCAAAATCAACCAGAATGTTCAAGCAAATTATAGAAAAAAACCCCAATCTAAATGTGTTAAGTAGTTCTGTTGTTCGTTGGCTAAGTGGAGGTAAGAAACACCCCCGAGGCTGGTGTATGAATGAGATGGGCCCCAACCCCCCCGGCCCGCTGCATGTCTCTCGAATTTACACAAATAAATTGGTACTATGATACTTAGTGCGATGAGGGAGGTCATAAATTCAACTGGAATGTTCAAGCAAATTCTAGAAAAAATAGGATCTAAATCCGTTAAGTAGTTCTCTTGTCAAAAGCGGACAGACATACAGACAGACAGATGTTGGATTTTAAGGATGGATAGAGATATATCTCTATCTATTATTTAATCATTTTAAATTATTAATTGCACTTTTGCTGTTAAAATACACATTTACTATGTTTATAGATAGATACTTTATTAATCCCAAGGGGAAATTCACATACTCCTGCAGCAGCATACTGATACAAAAAACAATATTAGATTAAAGAGTAATAAAAATGCAGGTAAAAACAAACAATAACTTTGAATAATGTTAACGTTTACCCACCCCCCCCAGGTGAAATTGAAGAATCGCATAGTTTGGGGGAGGGAACGATCTCAGTCTGTCAGTGGAGCAGGGCAGTGACAGCAGTCTGTCGCTGAAGCTGCTCCTCTGTCTGGAGATGACACTGTTTAGTGGATGCCGTGGATTCTCCATAATTGATAGGAGCCTGCTGAGCGCCCGTCGCTCTGCTACGGATGTCAAACTGTCCAGCTCCATGCCTACAGTAGAGCCTGCCTTCCTCACCGGTTTGTCCAGGCGTAAGGCGTCCTTCTTAATGCTTCCTCCAAGCACACCACCGCGTAGAAGAGGGCGCTCGCCACAACCATCTGATAGAACATCTGCAGCATCTTATTGCAGATGTTGAAGGACGCCAGTCTTCTAAGGAAGTATAACCGGCTCTGTCCTCTCTTGCACAGAGCATCAGTATTGGCAGTCCAGTCCAATTTATCATCCAGCTGCACTCCCAGGTATTTGTAGGTCTGCACCTTCTGCACACAGTGTCCTCTGATAATCACGGGGTCCAGGATGGTCCTGGGTCTCCTAAAATCCACCACCAGTTCCTTGGTTTTGCTGGTGTTCAGGTGTAAGTGGTTTGAGTCGCACCATTTAACAAAGTCCTTGATTAGGTTCCTATACTCCTCCTCCTGCCCCCTCCTGATGCAGCCCATGATAGCAGTGTCGTCAGCAAACCTTTGCACGTGGCAGGACTCAGAGTTGTATTGGAAGTCTGATGTATATAGGCTGAACAGGACCGGAGAAAGTACAGTCCCCTGCGGCGCTCCTGTGTTGCTGACCATAATGTCAGACCTGCAGTTCCCGAGATGCTCATACTGAGGTCTGTCTTTAAGATAGTCCACGATCCATGCCACCAGGTATGAATCTGCTCCCATCTCTGTCAACTTGTCCCTAAGGAGCAGAGGTTGGATGGTGTTGAAGGCGCTAGAGAAGTCCAGAAACACAATTCTTACAGCACCACTGCCTCTGTCCAAGTGGGAGAGGGATCGGTGTAGCATATAGATGATGGCATCCTCCGCTCCCACCTTCTCCTGGTATGCGAACTGCAGAGGGTCGAGGGCATGGCGTACCTGTGGCCTCAGGTGGTGAAGCAGCAGCTGCTCCATGGTCTTCATCACATGTGACGTCAGAGCTACAGGCCTGAAGCCATTCAGCTAACTAGGACATGATACCTTTGGGACTGGGGTGATAAAAGATGTTTTCCAAAGCCTCGGGACTCTCCCCTGTTCCAGGCTCAGGTTGAAGATGCGCTGTAGAGGACTCCCCAGCTCCAGCGCACAGGCCTTCAACAGTCATGGCGATACTCCATCTGGACCCGCTGCTTTGCTGGCACGAAGTTTCCTCAGCTCTCTGCTCACCTGCGCTGTTGTAATTGTGGGTGGGGATGTCTCTCCTATGCTGGTATCAGCAGAAGGATGGGTGGAGGGTGCAGTACTCCGAGGTGAGAGTGGGTTAGGGTGGTCAAACCTGTTAAAGAAGTTGTTCATTTGGTTTGCTCTCTTCACATCTCTCTCGATGGTGGCACCCCGCTTCAAGCTGCAGCCAGTGATGATCTTCATCTCATCCCACACTTCCTTCATGCTGTTATTCTGCAACTTCTGCTCCAGCTTTCTCCTGTACTGCTCCTTCACCGCTCTGAGCTGGACTACAATGTCCATACAGAAGTTGATGTAGTCAGTAGTGCAGTCAACAACCTCCTCAATGTTCTTACTATGTGATCCCTGCAGGATATCCCATTCAGTAGTTCCAAAGCAGTCTGTCAGAGCCTGCTCCGCCTCAGGGGTCCACTTCCTGAATGAGCGTGTGGTTGTAGGTCGCTCCCTCACTCTTGGTTTGTAGTGAGGCTGAAGCAGAACCAGGTTATGATTTGCTTTCCCAAGCGCAGGCAGCGGGGTGGCGCTGTATGCGTCTTCAACATTTGCAGTGTTACAGTAAGTCAATAGTCTTATTTCCCTGGGTGTTACAATCCACATACTGGGAGAAGGCAGGTAATGTTTTGTCCAGCGTCACATGGTTAAAGTCTCCAGCGATTAGCACAAGTGCCTCCGGATGTTGTGTTTGTAACTTAGCAACAGTGGAATGAATAATGTCACCCGCTATCCCCATGTCCGCCCGAGGAGGGATGTATACAATAATAATGACGTGTCCAAACTCTCTGGGTAAGTACTAAGGACGCAGACTTACGGCCAACAGTTCAAAATCTCCACTTGCTGCAGGGACATCGATGTTTACATGTCCAGAGTTACACCACCTTGTATTGACATAGAGAGCAAGTCCCACCCCCTTTGTGCTTCCCGCAGGTATTTGCATCTCTGTCCGCTCTAACTGTGCTAAACCCGGGTAGCTCCACGTCACCAACACAACAAACTGCATTCTCTGTAGGTCCTTACATTTTTCACCAGCGCAGCCAGTTTGTCAATCTTATTTGATATTGAGTTCACATTTCCCAGGATCACAGAAGGCACCGAAGGCTTAAAACGCCACTTTCTCGCAAGCCGCTTCATTTTTAGCTTAGTGCCGACTCTGCTGCCACGATACTGCCTTCTTACCTCATCAGGTAAATAGGAAACCACACCAGTGTGGGCATTTGTTCTCAGCGCTAGAAGTTGACTACTTGAATAGACGAGTCTCAGCATGTAAAAATCCATGTCCATGTAGTAAAAGTAAAAGTGTCCAGGGAACGAATCCACATAAAAGAAAGTGATAGGAATAATCAATTAAAAAAAAAAAAGAGAGAAAGAAATAAAGAAAAAAAAAGGTTTTTTTTTTTTCTTCAGTGTATCAATGTCAAGGCTAATATACCAATTGCTTCTCATTCACTGATAAAATAGGCTTCCGCTTGCTGCTCTTTGTTTACATTGCAGGAAGTTTGCTGCAATAAAGGAAAAAAAGAAAAACTGTCTCAGCTATCGTAATACCTTGCATAAAGGAGCACTACAACTAAATTACCATAAAGCTTATAGAAGCAGTGGCTGAAAATATCTGATTTTGTGATTTTTTTTTTTTTTTTTTTTTTTTTTTTTTTTACCACTCATTGCGTTTTTTTCTTTTTGTGTGAAAATGGTCTAATTTCGCACGGTGACTACTCCGTACGATCATCCTACTTTTGGCTTGTTTTTCTGGGAGTAAACTAAAGAGGTTACAAGCTAGTGATAATACAGCACCACCTTTTCACGGCTTTGCCCACTCATGAACCAGAAGCTTTATTAAGATATATTCTTCTTTCATCACCCGTTGTACAGCTACACTCGGGTCCCAATACAAGTAGTTTGTTGTGTGGTGGGTGCATCAACGCACTGTATCAGCACATGCTTCCAGTCATCAAGAGCATTGATATGGGTTTTCGCATATCCAGTATTTTTGCTGTATGAGCATGAAACTGTTATGATGTTGTACAAGAATGCAGCAGTTGACTGTCATTAAAAAGATGAAAAAGAGAGAGACCAAGTGTCTATTAGAATTTGTTGCATTAATAGAGATTGTATCCTGCTTTAGGCAACACCTTAAATTTGTCTTTGGTTCTGTGTTTTTGTCAGCTTAGTGGAAATCTGTCTAAAAATATATGTGACTATTGAAGATTTCACAAATGTACATAGACAGTAAAAATAAAGATGTTATTACATGTCAGATATGGGGGATTAAATGCAACATATTCAGAAAGACAGTCTGCTGAATAAATTGATAACAGTTTGTGAGGCTTGATTTCACAGTCTGCTAAAGTTACACTGGAATATACAGCCTCTATGGAGAATCTTGTTGCCGAATGAAGCAGCTGTTCTGACATAATCTATACAATAAGATTATTGTTCTGCACTGAGGAATGCACAGCCTGGTGGAGAAGAGTTCTTGGCTGTGTGACCCATCAATTCAGTCAGTCAGATTAGTCTTGCTGTTTGTGAACATTTCAAAATGTCTCTTAAAAGCACAGAAGTAAAATTAGATGTTTATGCAATTCTTGATTTAACAAGGAACATAACCTTTCTTTAATTTGGTCTCAAATATAGAACATGGACATATTTATGTCCTTTTTCTTAAATAAAGTTTTTTTGAGATCCTCTTTTGTGATGTAGGTTTCTTTAGAATACAGTTTCACGTCTTTGTATTTCTTTACGGAGTATGTAAGTCAGTAAAACTTGAAGAATTTGCCTTAATACATTTGACATCTTATGGCAGTTTCTTACAACTTTTAAATTAACTACTTTAAAATGATTTGTGCTTAATACTAGATAAGAATTCATCAAAAGTCAACTTCACTGAGTATACAGTACTTATCTCAGAAAAAAGCAAAGGTTTACAATTTTTACAAACATGCATAGTAAGGGTATATCTTAAAACACAATCATATATTACCATGTGGTTTAATTGTACATGTATTTAATTTTAAACATCAATTCAAAATGTAATCTTGAAAATTCTAGCAACTTATTAGCTTACAGATCAAACTGGCAGACTAATCGGCTTATACGTACTGTCCAGGCAGAGACAACATTAAAACTAGGTTAAGTTTGAGGCATAGATCCAGGAGTATAACTGTGTACAGTAAGTCTGGATGTATGTATTTACATTTATATTTAATACATTTGTGTGTGTGTATTGATCTCTCTCTCTCTCTCTCTCTCTCTCTCTCTCTCTCTCTCTCTCTCTCTCAAATCATTTAGAATGCTAACATGTTTCTAGTTTTTATTGAAATTTAGCCAATTCAAGTGTAATGAATAAGTTATATTGGTACAAAGGTAATTGGTAAACTGCCAGAGTTTAAAATGTTTTGGGTTACTAAAAACTGAAAAGAATTGTAATTTTCAGAATTATTTAAAGTGGCCACTTTTTTGGGGAAGAAGTAACTGGTTAGCAACATAGTTTTTGTTTTCCAGTGGAAATTAATTGAGCCTGGAAAGTTGATGCAAATAATTCATACAGATATAAAAACTTGTTGATCGCTTAGAAACCCTCTGTTCTGTATAAAAATGGTGTTGGAACAACCTGTGGTGCTTCACCCTCTGAAGCATTATTTGGACAGTATTACACTGTATATTGTCATCAAAATGGCAAGAAAACGACAATTAAAAAGACAGACAGACATACCATTATAATTCTTAAAAGTGTAGGTCTTCAGAGAAATGGCAAATAAATCCAAGGTGTTGGTCAGTACAGTTTCTTATACCATCAAAAGGTACTTGGAAACTGGAGGGAGCTCTGACTGGAACAGGTCTGTCAGACACAGTCATAAGGTAATCACAACAAAAGTTTCTAAGAATCAATAGTTTGCATGATAGCTGCCTGACAGTACAGTGGTCAAGGTAAGGAGGTGTCACATTCAGCTATAAAGAGAAGACTACGTTGCAGGTTTGACAGATTATATATATATCCAGTACCACCTCACATCATGAACACACAAGAAAGGGGTAACCCAATATATGTGGGAATGTCTCCGAAAGGTTTTGTGCCTTGTGACAGGTTTGTTTCCAATTATATTATGTGTGGGAGATTTATATGAATCATCAATGGGATTTAACGACGCTGCATGTCAGAATTAATTGTGAATTATTCATGGTTTTCAGCATTTCCTCAACAATAGTCTTTAAAATGTATAGACAAAATTACATAAAACATGTTTTAAGAGGCATTGGCAACGCACTTGATGTCTAGTATGCCATTAATTCCATTCCGTTTGACCTTGAATACATTTTATGAGATAGACTGTGTTCAGTTTATTGATTTACTGCTTGTGGACTGTGCCAAAAAATTCATTGTTGATAAATAGCTGTGAAATCCACATACAGTGGAACCTCTAGATACGAGTTTAATTCGTTCCAGAACTGAGCTTGTATAGCGAATTTCTCGTATCTAGAACAAACTTCCCCATTGAAAATAATGGAAATCCAGTTAATCCGTTCTGCACCCCAAATATATTAACATAAAAATCAATTTTCCTAACAAATAACACTGATAAATTATATATACTGAAGTCTACCTTTAATAAATAACACTGGTAAATAATATAACTGATTATTAAAAGAATCAAAACAGGTGTCCAAAGTGCAGTAGAGCATTCAATAAATCTTTAAATAAATAATCCTTAAAACAGTTGTGAAGTGGAGGTTTAAAATACACAAGAATAACAATCCTTTAACACGAGGTTAAAACGTCAAAAGGATGCCGTCTTTAAAAAACAGATGACAATCCCCGGTGCTTCTTCTCTGTTAGCGTCTCACCTGCGGGCTCTGCAACAGGCGAGACACTCTTAATGCAGCTGACCTTCTCTACACCGTCCTGCTTCAGCTGTTTGGCTCGCCTGTTCAGCTCACTGTTCAGCTACACGCGAGCCTGCACTCACTCGCCTGCCTGCCTGCTCGCTCTCTCTCTCCCTCTCCCTCTCTCTCTCCCTCTCCCTCCCTCCTCTCTTTTCTTTTACTTTTTCTCCCCCTTAACCGGCTCGCGCTTCTCTATATATGCGGGGAGGACATGGCAGCTGCAGCCCATCAGCCACAGGAACAATCATGGATGTGGGCAGTTTCCCACCTGTGCACTTAAGTGAGAAATGCAGACACCGCAGATCGCGGCTCGCAACTGCTACCACGCCCCCTTGCTAAGCCGCGAGCTATACCCACAGCCTGGCTCGTGGCTCGTTACGCGAGCCAATGCTCGTATTTAGATCTGAATTTTTCGCTCATACTTTCCTCGTATTTTGAATTTCTCGTATACAGAGGTGATCGTATCTCGAGGTTCCACTGTATTTACAATTTCTGCTTTAAAAAAATGCTTGAAATACAGTACAAGATAAAATGCAAAATCATAAATCAGTTGGTATATTTACTACACAAAACCACAATGAAAACATAAGATGTTACTAAAGCATAATAGCAGAGCCACTACTAAAATAACAAAAGTGAAGTAATATGAATATGCAGTGTCCTTCAGTAGTCCCAAAATTCTTCAAACCCTTCAACAAGAAATACAGTCTAGATAATTCAGATAGATTAGTGAAAGCACAAATTATGCTGTCAACAAACTTTCGGGTTTCTGTTAAATATTTCAGTCTTTTGCAGAGAAATACAACTTAAGGTTTTCTACATCTTACTTTTGGAAAACCACCTATTCAGTGACCTAACCCAGCTGTTGTATACAATTAAAACATTTCCTCTAGTCTACAGTCTACAGATTGACTTGATTCACTAGTCTGTCTTTTTTTGCATTATGTACTTTTTGCTTTCTTATACCTGCTGTATAAATATTTTTCACTTTAATAAATTGTGATATTTCTGAAATTTTACAATTAAACATGTTGAAGAATTTTTTTTGTGTTGAAAGTGTTCAGTGGTTTTTTTTTTGGTTTTTTTTTGGTTTTTTTTTAAAATATACTTATAAGCCATTTTTTTCTCCTTTGATCCCACTAGACAAGGACTGTAGGCCAGGCATTACTTGCTGAAGTTTTTAGACGACTCAGTGTGGTAGAGAGTGATTATTTTGGCTTGGAGCATCAAACTTATCAGATGAATTGGGTAAGTCCTAACACAACTACAAGAATATTATTTTTTCACAGTGTTTCAAGTCTTCTGGTGCAATATTGTTTAAATGTTGTCTGCTTTAGATTCACTTTTTTATTGTACTTTTCATTTGATACTAGAAAGTTCTAAAATAGGATGAGATATTTCCAGAACTGACATTTTTATTTTAATAAAAATGTGTGTTTTGTGCTTAGTCAAGAACATCTAATTCAAATAGTTATATTCCATGATGTAAATGGTGGTAACGTTTTTACCTTTTTTTTTTTTATTAATTATTCTGAATCTTTTGTACTTTTGTCCATATCATTAAATTTTGTTCCTTGCATTTTCCCATTTAGCATAACATGAAGGGGTAGTATATTTAAGTAAAAGTGCAGAGTGTCTGGAGCCTTTGCCAGTTTGCCATGGCAATAATATACAGTAGTTGCCTTTATACATGCTATCTGTCCCCTGGTTCTATTTCCTAGTGATGATAAAATGTAGCCACTACTTTCCCCATTAGTAAACCATCACATTAGCTATAAAAGATAAGGGGTGGTGGGTGTAGCAGATAAGCTGCCTGCATGTAATTCAGTTTTCTGCCAGCAATAAAAAAATACTTCACAGTACACTTTCTTTACAGTGTTAAGCCAGTCAAAAGCTTATAGAAATCTAGGTGAATACCATATATAATTTGTTCCTTATGTAGGCAAAAATGTTCAAGTTTTCCCTTTGTTGGTCTGTTATTTCTGTCTGTGAATGCAAATGGAAAATATGTATGGCTTACCATTTTTGTATGTTGGAATTTTGATTATATGTATTTTTAAAACAGCCTTGCATAAAGGTTAAATGTAATATTTCAAAAGTAAATCTTCTCACAAAGCAAGTTACCTCATAAAGCTGATATAAGTAAAAAGAGTAACAAAAAAAAAAAAGAAGCAAAGTATGAAGATTGCTTAGTGCAAAACCGTGTAATAAATGTAATCATTTACCAGACAAGAGAAATCTGTAGGGCATTTTATTTTTGTTATGCAGTGGATGCATAATGAGCATTAATTAATTGAAAGGATAATTTGACTAATTTAATCATGTATACTTTTTTAAAGGTTTGGCTGGAGCCCACAAAACCCGTTTTGAAACAAATTCGAAGTAAGTAGATATGATCAAAGTATATGTATTTACTACAACACTTGTATTTAAAATAATTGCACGTTAATAAATCAAATAAAAAGTTCAGCACTTATAAACATTCTGTCATTTTTCTTTTTTTTTTTCTTTCTTTTCTGTGGTGGGTGTTGGGGGTTTCATTTAGTCTATTTTTAATAGAAGCGGCCAGCACTAAAGGTGATGTTTTAAAAATGTTATTGATTTTTTTTAAAAAGTGCTTTACAATTAATAAGATTCATGCCATTCATATATACAAAGATAACATTGATTTCGAATGAGGTCTGACACCCTGTCCTCCACTTTTAAAGAGCAAAGAAAGATGATGCAATATAAAGTAATCACTCAGAAACATTGATATACCCAAAATGCTAGTAGACATTCAGTATCTTTAATCTATTTGACATTAATCCCAAGTGGCTCTTGAGCTCAGAATTCTAGGCAGAAATGATAAAGCCCAGGTGTCTCTCAGGTCTTGCTGTTGTGATGCAATGTGGGGTGTTAAGCCTGAATAATGCTATCTAGATTGCCATCTAAAATAACATCATGAATATTTCAGTGCAGTTTGCCCCTCTGTGGTAACTCATCAGTATTCATGAATGGGGCACAGCCTTCACCAAAACACAATTGTCATACAAATAAAAAGCTGTAAAATCAGTTTCATTGTGAATTGGTCTTCAGACATAGACATGGATAGTGAAACAAATGTATATGGCACTCTATGCTAGAACCGCCGTGATATACCTGGCAACTTTAGTTGCATAACAGTGCAGCAGGGTGCAGTATCTACATTGCAAAAAGCAAAAGGGCAAAATGATTATGGTCAAGTTGAAGGACACTTAGCTCCCTAAGCACTATTCATAGAGCAGCAACTATTCATATAAGGGGAAATGTCGAAGTCACTAAGTCTTATGCTGTGGTAGCCTACAATAACACAATGGGTATGTCCATTGTATCAATCGGGCACTGTCATTCTACATTCTCATAGCAAACAGAAAAAATATTACAAGAAAAGAGCTCAAAGAAACACACTGGTAATAAATAAAATGTAATATTTTATTGGGTTCAACAACAAAATAAACCCAATACCGTCATCTGACGGCAGTTTGAGACTTTTAGCATATGTACATCTTCATGTAACTGGGAGTTTCTAAAGATAGGAATTGTGGTATCATTTACTACCTTCTGTTATATACCTGAAAATCTTTGGTAAAGTAAGCAACCAGTGCAGTTGTTTACAGAGCTGTCTAAAGGGTGTGCTAGAAACCTCAAACAAAATGAGAATTTAATGATCTCTTAGTAATTTACAGCAGTAACTCAATCTCTAATCCTTGGTTAATTTATATAATCTCTATAATCTTTTGTGCTTCCAGTATTTTCTTACCTTCTTCTCTTTGTTAAAATATTTTTTCTGAATTTAATGCTAGATTAAACTCAACCTTGATAAGCTTACATGTTTGCACACCTGAAGTATATACATTTGTTTTATTTCAGAACCGAAGAATGTTCTTTTTCGATTGTCTGTAAAATTCTTTCCACCTGATCCTGGTCAACTTCAGGAAGAATACACCAGGTATTATTTCTTTGCTTTCTTGTTAGAGATAAATATTTTTAATGGATGCTTCTTTACTTTTTTTTTTTAGCCCTCCTTTAAGGGAAACAAAAATTCTTTATTATGTTATAGTATTTTGAACTTTGGTGTATTGTTATTGTGTGACCTCTGTGAAAATTAGGCAAAATACTAATGTTGCTTGTGCTACTTCCCGGCAAATGTATAATGGATTCATTTGACTTCTACACACAATCCTAGCAGTTTTGGGCTTGCCCTACAAATCCTGAAGCTGCCATTCATTGCACCCTGGTCACACATGCATAACAGTAACAGTAATTCCTCACTAGGTACTTCTGCTTTAAATGAATAGGCAGCTAAGATTTGCAGCACAATCCTTTTAAACCTATATCCATATACTCCAATCACTAGCATTAATTAGTTGTCTTACTATACAGATGCTAAATGTGTCATATGAATATGTTTATAAGCCGCCACACCCACCCACATCCAGGTTGCTCCTGTTATTGATCTATTTCATTTTACCCTTTCTTTTGCCTGTGTTACAATTCTCACATTTGAGCCTGCAACACCAGTAATCTGAAGGTTAACTTTGTTTAGGACTAGTATTTAAATGATAAGTTTCAAACACATTGAATTGTGTACAGGGCTGCAGTAGCAAGAATGGCTTTTGTTTTAATCTCAAATGCATTAGGTTAGGTTTATTGTACGTATATGATTTAATTTGGATGTAAGCATGATTTTAATGTATCATATGCTGGATTGGGATCTCATACAGAGCTGGATCCTGCCATTTACCTAGTTTTGTCTAAATAGGTAGATTAGTAAAATGTGTCAATGTACTGCTTGGAAAATGTACTCTGTCATCTGTACATTAGTTGCCATTAGTATACCCTGAGCAATAAAAAATGTTGTCTTGTTTATTCTGATTATTGATGATTATATCAAAGGTATTGAAAGCTAACATTGCATTTATGTTGAAAACTTTGTTTTTCTGTCATCAGGTACTTATTTGCACTCCAGATTAAGAGAGACTTGCTAGAAAACAAGCTACTCTGCAGTGATAACACAGCTGCTCTCATTGCTTCTCACCTTTTGCAGTGTATGTATTAATGTTTAAAGATGCTCATTACAGACTCTGTATTTTACTTTGTGTACTGTATTAGAAGGACAGTTGTCCTGGTTTTCCATTTCATCACAATGCAGTTTGCGTTAAGTTAATTGGTGACTGTCATGGTGTGTCTGTGTTTGTGTATGAGTGTGCTCTGTGACTAGAACACATTTGGGTTTGGTTCTTTATTTATGTTAGTGCAACCTGTATGTTTGCATCTTGTTTACAGTCAACTCAGCACTTAAGAGCATCCAATTTGATGTCATTGATGTTCTAATCATGCTCAAGCATCCCCCTGCCACATTTAACATGTATATTAAATTTGCTATTGATGGCAACTCAGAGTTCAATCATTAAGCCTGGAAATCTTAACCCTCCAGGTCTACAAAAAAAGCAGTTAACTGTCCACTGTATACCTGGCTGTAGTACCACCAATTATATCTGTCAGTCATCATCTGTGTAATGGCATAATTGTGTAATATAGTTCTTTGTTTATAACCTTGTCCAGAAGTTTTCCGTATTTTTATACAACTGATAGTTGAAGTTGAATGTGGTATGCCGACTCAACTTAATTAGCCACTGAAAGCTTTTGCCTTGAACCATGTGACTGGTAACATGCCTTTTTCCGTCACTGTATGCATCATTTGTGTGATTTAATCTGTTAACTGGTCGGCAACTTTTCCTTACTATTGCTGCTGATATGGTAGTTTGGTGTACTTTTACCACATAAGCGGAGTACTTGTTTCATGTGTGGTAATGCCCTATAGATGTGCTGCTTTTATATTTCAGTTCAGAATTACACAGTTTGCAGTGAACTTTTGCACAAAAAGACATTCCCAAACTGAGTTGCGTTTTTGCACACTTCATTTTTAATGATTAACTTAAATTGGGTAATTTTCTTTTAGTAAATTAGATTTAAAGAGTTTTATACCTGAAGTTAAAGAGACAGTCCTAGTTTGTAGTATGATGCAGTACTGTATTTTAATATGAATGTGGTTAAAAATTGTATAGTTCGTTTTAAGCTCTTCCCTCATAAAAATGGTCAGATCATTAATTTAGGAGTATCTACAATTTTGCCAGCATTTGCTCTTTAAAATCCTTTTGTTTTTTTGAAGCATTTTAAATCTTTCAGGACAGATGTCGACTTTTGTCAAAAAGAGGGGTTGACAACTGTAAAGGGTAACAAAATCTGCTGCTATGTTTTAGTTGGACTCTTTTTGCTAGAAGGAAAGTTAACTTTGTTGGTTTAACCTAGATTCACTGCTTGTGTGAATAGTAAGGAGCAAACAACAGCAAAAATGGCATCAGCATCTGGCAAGGAATCAAAACAAATGCATAAAGCAAAATACTCTGTGGTGGACATTTTGCATATTATCATTGAATTGGACTTTGACTTTGTAGGACTCTTATTTTGTTACAAGTGATTGAAAACAAATGTAAGGCACCAGCATCAGCTGATCATGGTGCTGAACATGTTCTTGTAGTTTCTGTGCCTATGACAACATACATCTGGGAGGACCGCCACTTAAGATGACAAGAGGTACAAACCAGATGCACTACTGTTGCTGCCCCTGCCCTGCAAAGACTGCATGGAAGCTAACTTGGTACGCATTCTTGATGAACTGGCGGCCACGGCACGCAGCAACAGATGTTTTATGTTGATTTCTGTGTCAAGCCATTGCTTTGTGTGCCTTTCAAAAAAGTGGCCTACTTGGGGAAAAATATTCAGCCCTTTAAAGAGTTAATATGCAAATAACAATAAAACACGTTATTTCTTGAATGGAGTTACTCAAATTTTTTGAACTATGTACTTAAAAGCAAATTTTATAGGTGACAGACCCATCTGAGTGCCAGTGAGAATGGTAGGACAGTGGCAAAGGATGTGTGTAGTTTTTGTCTATATACCTCTGACTGCGTTTCTTTCAGCAGACAGTCTTTTATCCAATAAAAAGAAAGGATTTTAGGTTTTCTAATGCCTATAGGATTATGGCTATAACACATTGCATCTGCCTGATAATCCACTTTTAGTGCCAATAAACTGTATATCATCCTCTGCTCTGAGAAGAGCTATCGGACCAGTTGTACTCGTCTTCCTGTGCATGTTGAGGCTTCTATATTGTACCATACTATTTTTGAAGCTGGCTTAATCCTGAGTAGGATCATGGGGAATGGGAGCCTACTATAGTTCAAACAAATGAGTAACTTATCACAATATTGTAATGTTTTTGTTACAATGTATGTTTTACATGCATCTGTACATACATGTTTTTTTTGGTATTGTTTTTCATTAACACATATAGAATAACTGTTGAGTAAACACTGATTATGTGAAACCAATAAAATCCGGGAAAATGAATAGTTTTTTTTTTTTATTACCTTGAAACTCTAAAGTAATTCATATTAGCTGTGGACATTTGATGATCATTTTTTGTTTGTCTATACATTGTGTATCACTTATGGTGACTTGAAGCTTGTTGTAACTCTTATAAAAATAATAAAGTATATAGTTTAGTAAAAATTAGATTGAAATTTGAAGCTTATTGTGCTGTAGCTTATTTACACATCATTGTCTTTTCCACAAAGTACAGACCAGAGAAATGTATGGAGTTGAAGATGAATATTGAGTGAACTAGGATAAAGTTATGTCATGTTAAATAAAAGCAGCAGAAAACAGCCATGACAGATTCTGAGCTTAATGGTTTTTAAAGGGTCTTTACAGTGTTAGTAGTTCTTTAGATACCTCTGGCACCCTGGAGTTTGAGGTAATGTCTGCTTCTTAGGTGGCAACTGAATTTTCTTATAGGGCTATTTTAAGGGACACATTACAGTAATCCCTCGCTATATCGCGCTTCACCTTTCGCGGCTTCACTCCATCGCGGATTTTATATGTAAGCATATTTAAATATATATCGCGGATTTTTCGCTGCTTCACGGGTTTCTGAGGACAATGGGTCTTTTAATTTCTGGTACATGCTTCCTCAGTTGGTTTGCCCAGTTGATTTCATACAAGGGACGCTATTGGCAGATGGCTGAGAAGCTACCCAGCTTACTTTTCTTTCTCTCTCTCTCTTGCGCTGACTATCTGTGATCCTGACGTAGGGGGTGTGAGCAGGGGGGCTGTTCGCACACCTAGACGATACGGACGCTCATCTAAAAATGCTGAAAGATTATCTTCACGTTGCTACCTTCTGTGTGCAGCTTTTAAGTATGCTGCATGGTGCTTCGCATACTTAAAAGCTCAAAGGGCACGTATTGATTTTTTTATCTGTCTCTCTCTCTCTCTCTCTCTCTCTCTGTTCCTGACGGTGGGGGTGTGAGCTGCCGCCTTCAACAGCTTTGTTGGTTTGTTTGCTCCTTTGAAGAGGAAGATATGTTTGCATTCTTTTAATTGTGAGACTGAACTGTCATCTCTGTCTTGTCATGGAGCACAGTTTAAACTTTTGAAAAAGAGACAAATGTTTGTTTGCAGTGTTTGAATAACGTTCCTGTCTCTCTACAACCTCCTGTGTTTCTGCGCAAATCTGTGACCCAAGCATGACAATATAAAAATAACCATTTAAACATATGGTTTCTACTTCGCGGATTTTCTTATTTCGCGGGTGGCTCTGGAACGCAACCCCCGCGATGGAGGAGGGATTACTGTAGTTTGATGGCTGTTTTTTTCATCTGTTTATTTTAAGCAATGGTGCAGGAGTCATAAGCATACTTTGCAGATGCACTGTGGGGAAAAACATAAAAATATTAACATTAATAGTATGCTTCAGAATATTTAGCTTGTATTTGATTATACACATTTTTAGTCAAATATTTTTTAGTCAATATTAAGTTTGAATCTTAATATTTGCCTTGACTTCAAAGTGGATAACCATCAAACTGCGCACAAAGGATGAATGACTACTTTTAATGTCAGTTTTCAAAACTTTCACTTATCTTGTTTCCAGAAATAACACGTTTCAATAATTGATTTCCACAAGGAGGTATGGTGTGCTGCCCCTCGTTTGTAAAGTTTCTGCAAGTTACTGGATTTCCTAATTTGTTTTTAAGCGCTACAGTAAAATCTACACCGAAACATAAAGTTAAGGGAACATAACTTTTTTTGTACGGGTTATGTTTCTGTGTTGGTTTTGGTTTTATTGTTACTAGTTTCCCATCTTTGAATTACCCAATACTTTTATATAGAAACTAGTCATTTAGCCCATTACAATAACGGGCGCTAGAACAGTAGTGCATAAACATTAGTAGGAACAGTCTATATTAAATGGCAAGAGACTTTGACCTCATTCTTTTTGTTGGTCGTATTTTTCTTTCTTTCAGCCTTTCTTTTGTTGATGTTTACTTGCTGAGCTGACCGTTCTTCGTGGGCTGCCGCCGTGTATAGTGTGTCTTTCATTTTCTGTGACAGTAATACTGTCTTGTACGGCTCTATTCAATAAGGGCGCTCACAAAAAGGCGAGCTTCAAAAGGGCGACATCAATTGAGCGCGGCGAATAAAGGCGTTCGTAAATAATTTAGTTCAAATGGCTCTGGAATATGTGAAGAGCAACAAAGGTGCAGATCTTTATTTATGCGCGCCTTTATTCGCTGCGCCCAATTGAGGGTCGCCCTTTTGAGGCTCGCCTTTTTGTGCGCGCCCTTATTGAAGGATGCCTGTGCACGCCCTTATTGAAGGATACCGTCTTGTACGTCCGCTGGCTTGTACGTCCGTAATATACCTTTAATTTTCTCTGGCGGTAATACAGGCGTGCGCGTCGGTAATATGCCTTTAATCTCCTCTGACAGTAATACTGGCTTGTATGTGGCTGTAATATGCATCACTGTATTGTGTACCTTTAATTTCCTCTCGCAGTAATACTGGTTTGTATTTCCGTTAAACGCCTCTAACTTTCTCTGACAGTAATATCGCACATCACACCGTGCCCCGCGTATGCGCACTTCATCAGAAGACACCCACACACTGACACCTAGACGCACATAGGGATTTTATATATATAGATGCTCATTATGAAAACTTAGAACAGTTAAAGCTCTGGTAAATAATGTGATTTTGATCAGCATGTTTTACAAGGCTGTCATTTGTTTGTGCTGTTCAGTTAAGTACACTCTTTAATTTAAGTGAACTTTTTTTTTTTAAAAGTGTATGATTAAAAGACAAAACTGGTTACAAAATAATGAAAAGTGTGTACGACCACCAGTAACACCTAGGAACTGTGATTCAGAATTGTCTTTAAATATTATTTCACACTTGATAATATACTATCTACTGTTAAAAACTGTAACTAATACAATACTCATAAGATATTTTTAGCATGTTTTTTCTATTTGTTTTTAATAAAATGTATGGAATATGTTGACCATTAACTTTGAAATTATTTCTCTACAGGGTTAAATTAAGCCTTCTGTTTAGCATGTGCTTTTAGGAATTTATTTTTTAAACTTTTAATTGAATGTAAGTTGCATTAAATAAATGTGGAGATTTATAATTTAGGTTGCTGCACAGTGAACAGACTGTAGGCATTCAAATCTACATCCATTAAGCCAGCAGACATTTTACTTTATTTGGAATGATTCAATTGTGTTATATTTCATTAAAGTTTAGCAGTGTTTTTGACGACTCAATATTTATTTGAGATATGTATTTTGTTCAAGCATCACAGACTTAATTGGGCTTTGGTTAGTTGCTTTAAAGGAATACTCCACCCAAAAGTGATATCTACGTTTTTATTTTAAACTTAGACCATCTAATTCTTTGTGATATCTGAGAAATAGTTTAAATGTCATGTTTTTGTGGAGTAAGGAATGAAACTTTCTGAAGGAATGGTCATCTAGGAAGACCAACATTGGGCCATACTATTAAATGCTGATCTCCATTTTCCATGAAAATATGACATAACTATTTCACAAATCACATGGGGTAAGTAATATATAAAAAATATGATTTTGGTTGGAGTGTTTCTTTAAAGTATGACATTGCAAGGGACTGACATACTATTCTGCTGCACTCATCAAACCTGCTGAATTTATATTAAATCATGGGACATAAGCACTTAGTGATTAAGCCAAACATTACTGGTACCGATAGTCAGATTTTTGGGGCTTAGTTTAGAAAAGGCTACTGTGGATTTGTTTGCACTAAATGAATATATACGAAATCAGATAATCTTTCAGATTTTTCTCGTTTTGATTTTTTTTAATTAAAGTTGTGTGTATAGTTGCTGCTCATTTTGAAGTAAGTTGTAGTTGTAAAGAATGTTTGCTTTCCTTTACTTAGCTGAAATTGGTGACTTTGATGAGGCAACTGATCGGGAACACCTAAAAATCAGCAAGTTGCTTCCAAAACAGGATCACCTTCAGGAAAAAATCATGGAATTTCACCTAAGACACCTGTAAGTTAGCAGTTTTATTCTATCGTAAATGCATCTTTTTTTGTTTTTCCTTTAACACTAGAATTACCAGAGCCTACGGAAAAACTTGTAAACCCGGCCCACCTTAAATCCCTTCGCACCTCTCTGTCAGCGTCTTTTGTCTTGTAAATGTGTCGTTAAGCCCAAGCAGCCTGCTATACCATCCCCCCCCATCACCGCAGAACGGGCAAGAAGTTGTCCCAGTTCAAGCCTTGATTATCTGGGAGTGAGCTACCTAGAATTGTATAGAGTAAATAATTTCATGTGTGTTTTGTGTCTACAACAATCTATGTAAACACATTGTTAAAACAGAAACGTTTTTCATGTTTTAGTAAAAAACCCGATTTTGCCCAATATCCACATTTTGATGCACAGTGGTGTTTCTTTTGTACTGTTAAACTGAAGGAGTGCCTGACACTCACTGAGTTTGCTTTCCTGGGGAAAGCGGCGGTCTTGGAACAGAAGCTTGTCGATGTTGCATTCTCATTTGCTTTATCCATCGCCTTTTCTTGTAAGAAGCAATGACAGAAGTTCCACTGCAAGGTGAGCCAAGAACGCTCTTCTTTTATCAGTGGACCCGTGCATGCCTTGTACAGTACATGTGCGTTGATTGCCGCCAGGTCAAGCTTGTTGTAGCACAAGCAACCGGCCACCAGCGTGCTCCTGCTCGCACTGAATGAGCTCATGCCTTCTGGTGCATGATGTCAATGCAGCACTGGGAAAAAAAAGAAAGACAAATATATGTGACATTTTGAAGAAATCATTTTATGACCTGAATAGTACCAATCAGAAAGCATCATTGCACTAATGCAATATTATTTAAAAAACAAACAGCATCAGAAGTTCCTCTGCAAGGTGAGCAAAGAACGCTCTTCTTTTTTCAGTGGACCCATGCATGCCTTACATAGTACGTATGTGTTGATCGCCGCCAGGTCAAGCATGTTGTAGCACACAGCAACTGGCCACCTGCAAGTTCCTGAAAACACTGATTAAGCTAACGCCTTCTGGTCCATGATGTCAACACAGCACTTGGGGGTTGGAGGGGAAGAATGAGACAAATATATGTGACATTTTGAAGAAATCATTTTATGACCTGAATAGTACCAATCAGAAAACATCATCGCACTAGTGCAATATTATTTGAAAACGAACAGCATCAGATCAGGTGTAAATTTATGATACTTGTAAAAGTTAGCCTTTTTTTTCCAATTTATCCCCTAACCACCACCCAAAAATACCCTCGAGCCCCCCAGTCTAACCCTAACTAACAGTGTCAGCATAAGGTAGAGGACACATACCAATAAAGTGTGATATCATAGTAATGATGGATGGAAGGATAGGTAAGTGGGTAGAATTTATTATCACAGAGGGAAATCTGTTTGCAGCAGTATAGTACAAAAATACACGATATTGCTACACCTGTACAAGGAAATAACCAATGACACAATAGCTGATGACTAGTGTTATCATAAGTACGCATAATATTAGTACAAATATTATTAGTTATCTTTAACAGTACAAAAAGTAATAATTCAGAATTTAGCAGTATTATTGTAAAAGAATTCAAAATGTTTATGGCTCTGGGAATAAAAGAGTTCCTTAATCTGTTGCTCTTTACCTTTAGAAACCTATATCATCTGCAGCCTGCTGGCAACAGCTGAAATGTAGAGAAAAGAGGATGGCTACTGACAGAATTGAGCTGGCTGCCTTTTTTAACCTGTTTTAATACAGCTCAATGACAGAGGTCTGCTGTAAACCAATAACTGTACTGCTAGTTTTTACAATCTTGTTAACATGGTTTGTATTCTTAATGCTGAGGTTGCCAAACCAAGAAATAAAAGCAAATGTGACAAAGGATTCAATAAAGGAATTATAAAAAAGTGTCATTATAGTTATTGTGCACTTTAAAACTGAGTTTCCTAAGAAAGAAAGGCCATATTTGCACATTTTTACAAAATTGTTCTGTGTTAAGATAAAAGTACTGTCTGTTATTAATGATTGTCACCAGCTGTTTGTTGAGCTCTACCATCTCTGCTGTCTCCTCTTTAATTAAAGTTGAGACGGTGGAAAGAGGGGAGAGTACCTATGATCAATAATCATGTCCTTTGTCTTATGTTCCTTCCACATTATTGAGTTTTCACATAAAAACATACATTTGTGTATTTTTTCACCTTTCGTCCACACTATTGCATCGTGTTAGACACCTGAAAACGAGACTTTTAAAAACGTTGTCCAGAGCCGTGTACTTTTGAAAACGTAGCATCACCATTTCAGTGTGGACAGGCATAAACGTGGTTTCACGAAAACAATACTCTCTAATTGCACCCCAATTGTGTGATGCTTAATTTGTGGCTCTTTCCTGATTAGGTCCTGCTTATTACAATGGTTCATTCCCTGATTGTTCACCCTTCATGGAAGAAAAACATTTTCCAACATAGCGGGCATAAAATAGTTACATTTCATGAAGCTTATTGTGCTTCTTACCTGTATGCATCTACATTGCATTTTGTAAAGTTTGAATGCTGCATGCAGGCATACTAGTCGCTACAGTTCTGTAATAAATCCCGTAGCCACCAGTTTTACCTTTTAGTAGTGAAAAATTCAGAGCTCCATGAAAATCAAATTGTAAATAACTCCATTGACAGCCACTAATCAACATTAATGACTTAAACTTAATCTATTCAATAAGTTGACGCGCATTCCACAGCAAAATTAAAACAAGGTGCTTAACGAAGTGGATGCGTATAGAATGTAGCTGAGCTTGCAATATTACATGACAGACAGAGACCAGAAAGCACAATACAGAGAAGCGATGATATAGATGCTTGCATGCACTTTGTTTGTTTATTTAAGTTAGTTTTTTAAGTTAGTTTTACAAATGTTCTTTGGTACAAGATGCTGTCTGATTAATGTGTACTTCTTGTAATCAGTAATCTCGTGAAGGAACAAATAGCTAAACATATTTCTTTTTTCGTAATGTCGCTTTAACATCTGCTTTGTTTTTATTGAATAACAAAGTGATAGTTGCCAGTTCTGAAGACTGTTACTTTCAGCTGTAATCAGCATATTAATTTGACATGGGCAATTCGCTCTGGTTCCATAAAGTATTCCTTTCTATTTCTATGCTGTCAACAACAACATCAACATTTATTTATATAGAATGCTTTCATACAAATGATTTAGCTCGAAGTGCTTTACAAGATGAAGAAAGAAAAAAAGAACAACTAAAATTAGGCAATACTAATTAACATAGCATAAAAGTAAGGTCCGATGGCCAGCAAGGACAGAAAAAACAAACTCTAGATGGCTGGAAGGAAAAAAAAAAAACAATCTGCAGGGGTTCCAGGCCACAAGACTGCCCAGCCCCCACTGGACATTCTACCTAACATAAATGATATCAATCAGTCCTCATGGTTTTCGGGCTCCACGTGGAAGAATTAGATGATGATGGTCATGTGGACCTCTGGCCTTCAGTCTATCAATGTGTAGGGACTGCACGGTGCTTTGATTTGGTAGTGGTGGCGCAGATTGCCACCACAAAAAAACAGAAAAAGAACTGCAGAGAAAGTAGGGGATAAGAGAGTATGGATTTCGGAGCCATGAAAAAAAATGGTAATTAAATGTATATACAAAATATCAGGGTTAAACTAAAATGAAGCTATGAGAAAGCCATGTTAAAATAATGAGTTTTTAACAGTTTTTTAAAGTGCTCCACCATATTAACCTAATAAGCTATTCCAGATTTTAGCTGCATAACAGCAGAAGGCTGCCTCGCCACTTCTTTTAAGTTTAGCTCTTGGAATTATAAGCAGACACTCATCTGAAGATCTAAGGTTACGATTTGAAGTGTAAGGTATTTCGAAATATAGAATGGAGCAAGATTATTTAAGGCTTTGTAAACCGTAACCAGTGTAGTGACATCAAAACCGGAGAGAAGTGCTTGGATTTTCTTTTCCTAGTCAAGATTCTGGCAGCTGCATTCTGCACTAGTTTGAATCAATTGATGTCTTTTTTGGGTAGTCCTGAGAGGAGTGAAGTACAGTAATCTAGCCGACTGAAAACAAAAGTTTGAACTAATTTTTCAGCATCTTGAAAAGTTATAAGGGAGCTAAATTTTGCTATATTTCTTAAGTGAAAAAATGCAGTCCTAGTAATCTGATTAATATGTGATTTAAAATTTAGGTCAGAGTCAATAATTACCCCTAAATTCTTTACCTCTGTCTTCCATTGTAAACCTAATAGATCAAGTTTATTTCTAATACCCTCATTATGTTCATTTTTGCCAATCACTAAGATTTCTATTTTCTCCTTATTTAGTTTGAGAAAATTTACTACTACTCCATTCAGAAACGCAAGTAAGACATTGTGTCAGTGAACCAAGAGATTCAGGGTCATCAGGCGCTATTGATATATACAGTTGTGTGTCATAAGCATAGCTGTGGTAGCTCACATTATGCCTTGAGTTAATCAGACCTAATGGAAGCATGTAGAACAAAAAGAGCAGTGGACCCAGGATACATCCTTGTAGAGCACCATATAGAATACCATGTGTCTTTGTATAGTATAATTACCACAATTAACAAAATTTTCTACCTGCCAAGTAAGACTGAATTCAATTTAAGACACTGCCAGAGTGATCAATGGTATCAAATGCAGCACTCAGATCTAAAATGCTATCGACGTCCTATCTGCACTGATAGTTTTAAGAACACATAAAGCAGCCAGGAATCTGATATTTACGGGGCTCTAAATTTTTCAGTGCACAGTCCCTTCAAGGAGTTTGCCACCAATGTGTGCATGCCCAGTGTAGGCAGTTTTCATGGTCATATGCGTTGTTGGGCCTTTTACAAAAGTATCCTTGTTTATACTAAATAATGGAAAACATGCCATTATAGAAGGAAATCGTTTTCATTTAAAAACTGTTGTAAAATGAAAATGTGGTAGTCTGGATGTATCCTTATAAATGTTTTGCAATTAAAAGGAACTCATCAACAATAGGTCTATGGTTGCCCTATTTATCTTGTAGAAAACATATCAATTAGCACATTTACATGTGCCTTAATAACCCAGTTATTCACGGCAACCGTGTTTTTGCTAAAATGCTATGCAGACTCTTATTCCAGTTAGAGAAATATGGCAATTGTACCTGACTAAAAAACCTGACTAACAGAGGAAATAACCTGATTATGTGGTCATGTAAACCCTTAAATGGGCTACCGATAAGGGATTTTGTTGTCTGTGCATAGCCATTACATTCTGTAAGCCTGCTCATTTATTTGCTTTGCACACACATTCAACAGCCACATGTAGAAGTGTCTGCAAGATATATTTTAGGAGGCAAATGTTCTGCAATCTCCTTATTCCTTGTGTCTTAAAAAAAATCTGTCTCAATATTTCAGAAAAGAATACATTTATGTTAATGAGATGATTGTGCAGCGCAAAATTCAGCAACACAATATAGAGAGCATTAGAGTAATACTTCAAAAATAATGTTTGTTATATTGTCCAATTAATTTTTAATGTATTGTGTAACCTGACGCAATAATTATCTTATTAAAGTAAAAATACTTGTGTTATTATTCAGGCAGCACTTGTATTACTTCCTTTGCAGAGCTCAATCACACAGGCAAGCAGAGAAGAGTGTGCTGGGTGATATCTGGTAACAGAAACCTATAAATAAAGTGTCAATTTGACTAAACAAATTTATAAAACACAAGAAAAAATTATCACAGGTGAAATACTTATTTTCAGATTCATGGTAGCTGATGACAACATTTAACTCTTTGTTTGTGCAGTTTAATGATATCAAAGCGTTTTAACAATGGAGAACTCCAGAAGATTACTTGCCCATGTGAGCATGGATTTTTAAGAAACAAGGTTTCTACTTTAACCAGATTATTCACCTTAACTTGATTATGTGTATGCATGTAAATACGCTCAATGACAGTCGTCTGCGATATGAGGACATGTCTGTCCTTGTTGAACTTGTGCAGTGATTTATATATAACATAAGCTAAAGGTGTCACGGGCAACAGCCTTGAGGTGTATCAATAGATATATTCAATCTAATTTTTTATACCCCAAAGAAACTGAGTAACATCCACTAGCATACAAGTCTATAGGAAACTTCTCCGAACTGTTCAACACAATGGAATCAAGTCACATTTTTATTTGCAGCTATTGCAGCAGATGCTGTGCATCAATAATTAGATACAAAGCCAGACCTAGTGTATAACACCACCAGGGGTCATTGGCAAGGAGAGGACGTTTGCACGCGAATCTATATGCAGAAATAAATTCTAAGCCCTGGTAAGGAAATTACTTCAATTTGAAGTTTAAAGGCAACCTGTTAAGGCTTACATGAGTTGATTACTGTTGTCAAGAAAGGAGGATAGATAATTTTATGGAGAGAAAGGAAGGCGTGACTTTGGTATAGTATTGATGGGTAGGAAGTATTGTAGCCAGCCACATCTGTTTTTTTTAATTATTGCTTTTGCTTTTTCCTTTTAATAGGGGTCAGACTCCAGGAGAATCAGATTTCCAGGTCCTGGAAATTGCTCGAAAACTTGAAATGTATGGGATCCGTTTTCACCCTGCTGCTGACCGTGAAGGAACCAAAATCAACTTGGCAGTTGCTCATATGGGACTGCTTGTATTTCAGGTTAATATCTATATCTGAATATGCTGAATTTTTCTTGTGAATTTTCTAAATTGTTTAGATTACATTTAGATGCATTGTTTAAATTGTATTAATTGGACTTTCGTCCAAAAGCTTTTTTTTTTTTTTTTTTTTGCATCATGAAAACTCAGTGACCATTACATTAAGTGGAATCTTCTTGTGTCATAAGACTACTCAGTCAATGACAGTTATGTGTGCAACTGATCCTGTTTAAAATGGTTAGTTTTTTCAAGTGGTGGGCTGAGAATACCAGACTCATCAACACGAGTGTAAAAGTAACAGCAACTATGTGGGAATTTTAATCAGAGCTGTAATTACAAATATATCTAGACTAATGTCACTCCCAAGAAACATCAAGCCTTCCTTAGTTAGGCACAGACCATTGATGTAAGAGAAAGACAATTGACTGAGGCAAAAGTAGTTAATTAGCAACAAAAACTGGTCACTAATTAAGAACATGGTTAGAAAGAAAATCTGTGGCCTTCCAGGACAGGAGTTGGACAACCCTGGTTTAGCCGTAAACTTTTATTTTCTGTTCTCACACAATGAATAGTCTCAATGTTGAATTAAACAAAACAACATGTTTATAAAATTATTAATCCGACCATTGATATATTCCAGTACAGGATTACAGGGGACTGAAGGAAGGCAAATTAAGCATTTATTAACACTGTGATTTTACTCTGTAGACAAGCTGAGTAATTTGTTGATGCAAGTTCGCTTCCTGGTTCATCCCTTTGTGGAGAGTCCTTTTAAGTAGTGAGAAAGCGCTTAATAAATATAAAGAATTATTATTATTTTATTATTTAATGAGAATTATTACTAATTGCTTTAAAAGATCTTGTATATTCTCACATTTCAGTGTATTTATACAATGCACTTACCTAATAGACAGTGCGCTACTAAGTGTAATGTGAGTGCTCTGCAAATATTCAATTGGTGTGGTCAAAGCACATTGTACGAACTTCAGTAAAGTGGTGCTGTAAACCCCACAAAACATCTAGAGTAGGTACTGCAATATCTAAAACAAGAATTATTACAATATAAAATGTGTTTTTTGTCAAGTCACCAGTTATTCATAAATCTTAGGATTTTAAAGTCCTCCTTATCTGCTTTTTAATTATTTTCCTGCCCAATGCAAGCTGTATGGCATAGGCCAGGTTTATACTTCACGCAACACAATGCGTGCGCTTGTGGATCCTACTGCCATGCAAGCATTGTACTGTTTATACTTGTGCACGTAATTTACATAAATCTGGAAGACTCTGCCAGGTGTCAGTGCAAGATATTATCACAGTGAGAAAACGTTCAGCTTCTCTGTGTTGTGAATTGCCTGAAACATCCATTAAATTCCGAGGACACTTTGCTACAATATATCTGAAAAGGATGGATGTTTAATGATTACATCCATCAATCCAGGGATGCGCCCATTCCAGCTAGCACTGAGCACAAGGCAGAAGCAATCCCTGGATGGGGCATCAGTTAATCACAAGGTGAATAGAAGCACTCGCACTAGCGTCATTTTAGCATCACCAGATCCCCAAACCTTCATGTTTTTTGAAGGAAACCAGAGCACACTGTGGAAACTCACCAGGAAAACGTGCAAACACCAGACAGGGAACACCAGGGACATGACTCCCTACTGCAAGGCAGCAGCACTACCGCTCCGCCACTGTGCCACTCTCACATGTGTAATTATTAATAGTATTCATTATTTATATTAACGATTTATCTGTAAAATGTAATATACATACTTTAATGCATTTCATCATGAAAGTGATAGCAAGTATAATTCTAAGGATTCTAAATGTGCATAGAGCTGGAATTTCATAAATTTAATGTGTTCTGTGTTGCAATTGCTGCTTGCCGCTGCTGTCAATGCAAGAGGGGAGCACCAGAAGCATGTAGCGATTAACAACTGGGCCGGTTTTAAGATGGCGATTATGACGGTCTACTTCAATGACAAAATCTAAGTGATTAAAGTGGACATTTCTAGATTTAAGACGAAATTTCCACTTTAATCACAAGATAGACCTTTTCACTGTGTCCCTACCTTTTTTTTTTTTTTCCCTCTGTGGCTCAAGTACGCTTCCGTACATTCTGATGCTGTTGTGAAGGTGCAAAAAAGCACAGAAAATGGCATGTGAGACTTTTAAAATGTATTGTATCATTACGTTGGGGAATATGTGACGCTTAATTATGAAAACATCACAATACCATGAATACATTTGTATTCACCACATCAAACCATTCATCAATTATCGAAACATGCCCATTGATCCTGTATGATCCACAAAGCGGCTTTCTGTTGCATGTAGATAGTAAACGGAGACTCTGATGTAACATTCCCCTTAACACCACATTATTATTTTATTTTTGTTAAGCAGTCCTATTAGAGGAAACCATGATTGGTGATGAAGTTTTTGTCAACTCCACCTGCCAGTACACTGAGAGAATTTCAGTTATACCTCTTTTAAACTGCCAGTTTTTGGAGGTTTTATTTTACATTTCCTTGAACAGCAATCATACTACAATACTTTTTTTTTTTAACAGATTTGCAAATGGTTGGTTTTCCCAGTACAATTGCATATCATAATACAATTCTGTTGTACAGAGTATCGTGAGATTTTTACTGGCATGTCCAACCAACAAGGAACATGTTGCTATTCTCTGGCTCCCTGATAAACAAGAATATATTGAAATAAATCACTTTATTTTATTTAATAAAAATGTCAGATCAGCTTACCTGATGTACTCCTTAACCATATTCAGTAATAAAGTTCTCATGAAGTGTTGTGTGCTGTTGTGTTCAGTAAGATTAGCCTATTGCTAGTTACCATAATGTCATGGCTAAGTGGTTTTAACACTAGAATCCCTGAAGCCTACAAAAAAACTCATAATCCCGGGTCACCTTAAATTCCTTCACACCTCTCCATCAGTGTCTTTTTTGGCTTGCAAATGTGTTGATCAACAAAAAGCAGCAAGCAGCCTGCTATCCCATCTCCCCCACCTCACCCAACCCGAGCCAAGTCAGTCGCAAAATTCTCAGAGCTCAAGTCTCTTTATCTGGCAGTGAGGTGACTGGAGTTGTATAGGGTAAATAATGTATCATTATTTGGAATACATACAATTCATGTGTGTTCCGTGTCTGCAACAATCTGTGTAAGTGTAGGGTGGCAGCAACTGCTGAACACATTGCTAAAACAAACTTTTTCCATGTTATACTAATAATGACTTGAAGTGTATAATGTTTGAAGACTTTAGTCCAAATATCAAATAAACACGTGTGGTTTCATTCAAGAATATAACCAAAGGGAAAAAAAAAAATCATTCGATTTACATGTTGCTGTCAATGAGTTAAAAACCTAAGCTCAAATGTCAATTGACAGGAAGTTGATATGTGTTCTTGAATGATACAGTGGTAAGAACTGCTGCTTTATAACCCAAAGGTACCGGGTGCCTGCGTTTTGAGTAGTGAGCTGCTATTACCACTATGATATACTGTAATAACATACATTTAATTTGAGTCTGTAACACCCAGTGTACATTTTGGGTACTTGCAAGTTGGCTGTACCACATGAACTTTTACCACTCCCTCTCTGAGATGATGGCATTTATCTCCATTCTTTTCAAAAGAGCAGCGATGACCACAGTTGGTGCTGTGGTTGATGCCTGCTCAGAACTATTTGTTTTACCGGCAATCAAAGATCCAGTGACCACTATCAGATTACCATGCGGCATTTGCACTTTGACAACAAAGACACCCGTGCAAAACATGAAAAATGACAGATTTGCTGTGATCTCTGACATCTGGCAACATTTTGTTGAAAATTGTGTTTTGAGTTACAACCCAGGGCAAAGACTTCCCAAGTCTGTGGTCATAAAGCTTATGGAGCAGTTTCTGGACAAAGGCAGAACCATAACAACAGACAGCTTGTTCACAGCACTTTTGCTAGCTAATAAACTCCTGCACCGCGACACAACTCTGCAGCTAAAGTCATGTGAGCAATTCGCCACGCTGAATGATACTTTTCATCTTTGGTCTGGAGCACACGGCATCCATTTCTTCCAAAAAAGATTTGGAATACTGAACCATCTGACCACAGTATACATTTTCACCATGTGATGGTCCATTTCAGATCCCTCCAAGCCCAGAGAAGTCAATGTGAATTCTGGATATGGTTAACGTAAGGCTTGTTTTTTAGCATGGTAAAGTTTTAAGTGGTAGTTGTGAATGTAGCTCCATTTTGTAGTGCTTGACAAAGGTTTGCCAAAGTAATCCCTTACCCATATGGTTATATCTGCTGTTGATGAGTGACGGTTCTTCATGCAGTGCTTTCTGAAGAATCCAAGATGATGGGTGTTCAGCTTAAGCTTGTGTCCTTGCCCTTTATGTACTCCAGATTCCTTGAATTGTTCAATGATATCATGCACTGTAGATGGAGAAATATGCAAATCCCTTCCAGTCTCTCTTTGAGGAACATTGTTTTTAAATATTTCAATACTTTTCTCATGCATTTGTGGACAAACTGGAGATCCTCTTCACATCTTTGCTCCTCAAAGACTCTGCCTTTCGTGAATACTGCTTTTGTACCAAATCATGATTACCATTACCTGTTTGAAATCGCATTATTATTTAAATATTTGACCTCATTACTGGCCCTAATTTGCCCCTATCCCAACTTTTTTTGGAATGTGTTGCAGGCCTGAAATGAAGAAATGGATACATATTAACAAATTAAATGAAGTTGACCAAACAAAACATGAAATATCTTGGGTTCATACTGTCTTCAATGAAATAGAACTCAAAATAAATTTAAGAATCACTGGGTATTTTTTGCATTTTCCGTACCTTCCCAACTTTTTCTGATTTGGGGTTGTAGTACCTCTTTAAAATGTAAACTGTCTTTCATTTTAAAGCTTTCATCCTCCTGCTTTTTAAAAGGGGCATACCCCTCCATGTCCTGTTTTAGTAGTCCCTGTAGGGTCTCACAAACACAGAGAATTCACAGTAATCCTTAAAAAGAATCATTCCTATTTTTTAAATAAAAAATGGAAAAATGTTCTTTAAGTAGACATGTTGAGATGCATGGGGTTACCCCACTTTAAAATGAGATTTTGATACATTTGATTTTACTTTCAGTATAAGTTGTAGAAAATAAATGTAATGCACTTTGTAATATTCAATTATGCATACAGATATAAAAAAATCTACTTAATCCATTTTAAATTTAGGTAAAAATTTAATTTGAATGTTAATTAGAGCACAGCTTGGTTTGTTTCCAGTATTTGATATTAATATAGTATTACTTTTGATATGTAGCATACATGAAGTGTTTGTAATAATATTACTATCTTAGCTACTTAGATATATTTCTGCAGAAAATGTTCGCTGTTTATTTGAAGTGTAATTACATCACAAATTTACTTTCTGATGGCAGCACTGTCTCTTCTTCTGTATACAGTGGAACCTCGGTTCACGAACGTCTCAGTACACGTACAAATCGGTTTACGACCAAAAAGTTTGCCAAACTTTTGCCTCGGTTCATGACCACACACTCAGTATACGAACAAGCCAGTTTCCCTTTCGGTTTGTACATGTTCAGTCTCTCCCTGTGCATTTCCTGTGCAACGTGAGAGAGAGAGACGCACGCACACAGGCAGCGTGAGAGAGAAAGAGAGACGCACGCACACAGGCAGCGTGAGAGAGAAAGAGAGACGCACGCACACAGGCAGCGTGAGAGAGAAAGAGAGAGACACGCACACAGGCAGCACGAGAGAGAGAGAGAGAGAGAGAGACACGCACACAGGCAGCGCGAGAGAGAGAGACGCACGCACACAGGCAGCGCGAGAGAGAGAGACGCACGCACACAGGCAGCGCGAGAGAGAGAGACGCACGCACACAGGCAGCGCGAGAGAGAGAGACGCACGCACACAGGCAGCGCGAGAGAGAGAGACGCACGCACACAGGCAGCGCGAGAGAGAGAGACGCACGCACACAGGCAGCGCGAGAGAGAGAGACGCACGCACACAGGCAGCGCGAGAGAGAGAGACGCACGCACACAGGCAGCGCGAGAGTGAGAGACGCACGCACACAGGCAGCGCGAGAGAGAGAGACGCACGCACACAGGCAGCGCGAGAGAGAGAGAGACGCACGCACACAGGCAGCGCGAGAGAGAGAGAGAGACGCACGCACACAGGCAGCGCGAGAGAGAGAGAGAGACGCACGCACACAGGCAGCGCGAGAGAGAGAGAGACGCACGCACACAGGCAGCGCGAGAGAGAGAGAGACGCACGCACACAGGCAGCGCGAGAGAGAGACGCACGCACACAGGCAGCGCGAGAGAGAGAGAGACGCACGCACACAGGCAGCGCGAGAGAGAGAGACGCACCCACACAGGCTGGGCGAGATAGAGACGCACACACACAGGCAGCGCGAGAGAGAGACAGACACGCTCACACACAGGCAGCGCGATGAGAGAGGGGGCTGGACGCATAAGGTAGGAAGGCAGTTAAAGAATGCACTGGGCTTGATTTTGTTTTCACTTCTGTTTACAGCGATCGGTTCGTAGCGTGCATTGTTGCAATGTTACTTTTCTTGGTGGTTTATTAAATTCCGGATTTTTTCAAATGTTCATTTTTTCCCCTGTGCTATAGCGCGAACTATTGCAGTGTTAGTTTTCTCTGTTGTTCAATGTTTTCTCAGTGTTATTCAATGTTTTTACATTTAGTTTACTATTACGCTGTGCATTCTATGGTTTAACTATATTTGTGCTTAAAAACTTAAAAAAAAAATATATATATATATTTACATACAGTTCATATGGTCTGGAACGGATTAATTGTATTTGCATACAATCCTATGGGGGAAATTGCTTCGGTTCACAACCAAAACAGTTTACGACCAGAGTTTTGGAACGAATTATCATCGTGAACCGAAGTTCCACTGTAGTAGGTTCATGGTCACACAGTGTCAGTAGTGGAATTTTAACCTACAACCTCAGGGTTTTAAGTCTGAAGTCTACAGCCTTAATTACAATGCAACACTGTCTAAAATGTTCATTTAGTTCAAACAGTGTAGCAGTTTTATCTTGTTGGTCATTGCTTACAAGTTCGAACTGGGGCTGATGTGCAATTTTTGACTATTTAATTACAGTGCAGTTTTTTAAAAGGGGACTAAGGCCAGGTTGATTGGAGGTGGATTCAAATTGTTCTATCATGGTATGGATGGAAGGTGAAATGGGGTAGGAGTTATTATGAAGGAACAGTATGTCAAGAATGTTTTGGAGGTGAAAAGAGTGTCAGACAGACTAATCATTATGAAGCTGGAAATTGGAGGTGTGATGATGCATGTTGTTAGTGCATATGCCCCACAAGTTGGGTGTGCAATGGAGGAGAGAGAAGATTTTTGGAGTGAGTTGGATGAAGTGATGAACAGTGTACCCAAGAGACAGAAAGTGGTAATTGGAGCGGATTTCAGTGGACGTGTTGGTGAAGGGAACAGAGGAGACAAGGAGGTCATGGGTAGGTATGGTGTCAAAGAGAGGAATGAAGAAGGTCAGATGATAGTGGATTTTGCCAAAAGGATGGACATGGCTCTGGTGAATACGTATTTTAAGAAGAGGGTGGAACATAGAGTTACATACAAGAGTGAAGGAAGATGCACACAGGTAGATTACATCCTATGCAGAAGAGTCAATCTGAAGGAGATTAAAGACTGCAAAGTTGTGGCAGGGGAAAGTGTAGTTAAGCAGCATTGGAGATCAAGAAGAGGAAGAGAGTGAGGGCAGAGCCAAGGATTAAATGGTGGAATTTGAAAAAGGAAGACCGCAAGGTTGAGTTTAGGGAGAAGGTGAGACAGGCACTGGGTGGTAGTGAAGAGCTACGAGATAGTTGGGTAAACTACAGCAAAAGTAGTAAGGGTGACAGCAAGAAGAGTGCTTGGCGTAACATCTGGACAGAGGAAGGAGGAAAAGGAAACTTGGTGGTAGAATGGGGAAGTACAGGAGAGTATATAGAGGAAGATAATGGCAAAGAAGAAGTGGGATAGTCAGAGAGATGCAGAAAGTAGACGAGTACAAGATGAAGAGAGCGGTGCCTAAGGAAAAGGCGTATGATGAGTTGTATGAAAGGTTGGACACTAAGGAGGGAGAAAAGGACCTGTACCGATTGGCTAGACAGAGGGACCAAGCTGGTAAAGATGTGCAGCAGGTTAGGGTGATAAAGGATAAAGATGGAAATAGGGGTGGGCGGTATGACCAAAATTCTATATCACGGTATTTTTCTAAATTATCCCGGTTTCACGGTATTTGACGGTATTTTTTTCCCATGCATGAGTGGATGTTAAACACATTTTCCACTGCAATTACTGGCTAAGAATAACCTATTCCACTGTCAAGAGCATTGTACATTGTACAAAAAAAACATTTTAATGTGCACAGAAGTATTAATACAGGTTTGCATTGCCCCATAAAGTGATACTTTTCAAGGGGGTGGCACTAATGAAGAGAAGGAAATCACATTGCATGACAGATGCAGCCAAAATATAGAACCTTTTTATTTAACAAATTTTGCAAAAACTTAAATTATAATTTTGACAGCATATTTTCAGCCATCCAAAGAGGTATTTAGACTTAGGAAAATATCCAGAAGTGCTTGTCAAAAGTTGTATTGCACTGAACATGTCTTAGAAAAGGAATAAATAAATATTTTTTGTAAAACAACTACACTTTCTGTTAATGTTAACAATCTCTGTCCACTGACACGTTAAAGTGACTTTTTAAACAACTTTACCATCATTAAACTGCATAATATTTAAACTAATAAATAATAACAATAAAATAAATAATTGTATTATTACTGATAGTTGCACTATTACTTCAAGGCTTCAAAAGCCCAGGTGCATTACACAGTATTCACCAAATTAAAATAAAATAAAACAAGTGCAATCTTGGTGATGACATCTTTACCAATTGAACTATCATTTAGGCAAACTGCATTAATATGGACCTTGCTTCAAGCTAAGCTATATACATAAATAATACAACTGCAACTTGCATTTATAATTGTATTTGTGGTATAGCCCTGCGGAATCGTATTAGGGCCACGGTGAAGAAAAAAAAATACGGACACAGAGAAGAAAAAAAAAACTATACGTCGAGATTAAAGTCGACATTTCCACTCTATTCTCATAGTTTACTTTATAATTAAAGTAGAATGTCGTAAACTAAACTTCATCCTAAAATCATTGTTTAATTTACTAGATTTTCTCAAACCCCGTCATAAGTTAATGTAGCACATTAAATGCTTTGTGTTGTGTTCCCCGACCCAGTTGTTAATCACTACGCTTCTTAAACTGACTTCCTCCGCACTAAGCGATCACCATACAGAATCCATTCACTGTATGATATTCCTGCTCTCTGAACATTTAGAATTTATATCAAGTATTTATTTATATCAAGTATTTATCTTGGCATTCTAAATGTTCAGAGAGCATGAATATCATGTGAATGGATTCTGTGCAGCGATTGGTGCCGGTGCCTCCTCTTAGTGCAGAGGATGTCAGTTTAAGAAGCTCGGGGAACACTTAACACAAAGCATTTAATGTGCTATATAACTTATGACGGGGTTTGAGAAAATCTAGTAAATTAAATATTCATTTTACGATGAAGTTTAGTTTACGATGTTCTACTTTAATGACAAAGTACGAGAATAAAGTCAACATGTCGTCACAATATTACACAGTACCCAGGTACATTACACTGTATTGAAAACAAATAAAACAAGTACAACTTGGCTTGCAGTATTATCCAGTAGTAGATAGATAGATAGATAGATAGATAGATAGATAGATAGATAGATAGATAGATAGATAGATAGATAGATAGATACTTTATTAATCCCAGGGGGAAATTCACATACTCCAGCAGCAAAAAATATTAAATTAAAGAGTAATAAAAAATGCAGGTAAAAAACAGACAATAACTTGAATAATGTTCAACGTTTACCCCCTCTGGTGGAATTGAAGAGTCGCATAGTTTGGGGGAGGAATGATCTTCTCAGTCTGTCAGTGGAGCAGGACAGTGACAGCAGTCTGTCGCTGAAACTGCTCCTCTGTCTGGAGATGACACTGTTTAATGGATGTAGTGGATTCTCCATAATTGATAGGAGCCTGCTGAGTGCCCGTTGCTCTGCTACGGATGTCAAACCGTCCAGCTCTATGCCAACAATAGAGCCTGCCTTCCTCACCAGTTTGTCCAGGCAAACTAGTATAGAAACAGTATTTACACATCTGACCTTTTAAAACTAAAGCATCTCCAGGCGACAGACTTGACTCATTTTTTTCGGCTCTCTGTCCATTTTCACTGCACGGCATACCTATGCTACCACCCACTATTTGGTGGTGTAGCAGTGAAAAAGAGCCCTAGTGCAACAAATCTGTGTTTAGCGGTGTAGCAGTGAAAAAGGTCCCCACTTGCACAGTTTCCCGCTGCACCACATTCCGAACATCGTTTAGGCAATTTAAACCGGTGTTGCGGTATAAGAAAAATCCATATCATAAAAAAAATAAAAAGCGGTTTTCGGTATGAACCGGTATACCGCCCAGCACTAGATGGAAACATACACCCAAGCAAGGAGAGTGTGTTGAGCAGAGTACTTTGAGAGGCTGATGAATGAAGAGAACGAGAGAGAGAAGAGGTTGGATGATGTGGAGATAGTGAATCAGGAAGTGCAACGGATTAGCAACGAGGAAGTAAGGACAGCTATGAAGAGGATGAAAAATGGAAGGGCCATTGGTCCAGATTACATACCTGTGAAAGCATGGAGGTGTTTAGGAGAGATGGCAGTGGAGTTTTTAACCAGATTGTTAAATGGAATCTTGAAAAGTGAGAGAATGCCTGAGGAGTGGAGAAGAAGTGTACTGGTGCCGATATTTAAGAATAAGGGGGATGTGCAGGACTGTAATAACTACAGGGGGATAAAATTGATGAGCCACAGTATGAAGTTATGGGAAAGAGTAGTGGAAGCTAGGTTAAGAAGTGAGGTGATGATTAGTGAGCAGAAGTATGGTTTCATGCCAAGAAAGAGCACCACAGATGCGTTGTTTGCTCTGAGGATGTTGTTGGAGAAGTATAGAGAATGCCAGAAGGAGTTGCATTGCGTCTTTGTGGACCTGGAGAAAGCATATGACAGGGTGCCTTGAGAGGAGTTGTGGTATTGTATGAGGAAGTCGGGAGAGGCAGAGAAGTATGTAAGAGTTGTACAGGATATGTACGAGGGAAGTGTGACAGTGGTAAGGTCTGCCTTAGGAGTGACAGATGCATTCAAGGTGGAGGTGGGATTACATCAGGGATCGGCTCTGAACCCTTTCTTATTTGCAATGGTGATGGACAGGTTGACAGATGGGATTAGACAAGAGTCCCCGTGGACTATGATGTTTGCTGATGACATTGTGATCTGTAGCGATAGTAGGGAGCAGGTTGAGGATACCCTGGAGAGGTGGAGATATTCTCTAGAGAGGAGAGGAATGAAAGTCGGTAGGAACAGGACAGAATACATGTGTGTAAATGAGAGGGAGGTCAGTGGAATGGTGAGGATGCAAGGTGTATAGTTGGCGAAGGTGGATGAGTTTAAATACTTGGGATCGATAGTACAGAGTAATGGGAATTGTGGAAGAGAGGTGAAGAAGAGAGTGCAGGCAGGGTAGAATGGGTGGAGAAGAGTGGCAGGAGTAATTTCTGAAAGAAGGATATCACCAAGAGTGAAAGGGATGGTCTACAGAGGCAAGATTGCATTGGTTTGGACTTGTGCAGAGGAGAGATGCTGAGTATATTGAGAGAAGGATGCTAAGGATAGAGCTGCCAGGGAAGAGGAAAAGAGGAAGGCCTAAGAGAAAGTTTATGGATGTAGTGAGAGAGGACATGCAGGTGATGGGTGTGACAGAGCAAGATGTACAGGACAGAAGGATATGGAAGAAGATGATCCGCTGTGGCAACTCCTAATGGGAGCAGCCGAAAGAAGAAGATGATGATTATTCACAGTGCAGTTTTTTCTTCTAATGGAAAAAATGTAGCAGGTTAGAGCCAACTTTTCTTTATTAAACTATCTACAGGCAGAGCAGTGTTCCTCCCTGTGGATGGATGAGCAAGAATCAGGTGCTTCATATTTGAGTCTCTCTCTATATTTCTTCAGGATTTGAGCTTACCACACCTTAAGTTGTTCATATACACAATCTGAGCTCAGTGCTGCACAAATGACTGTTAAATAGACCTTTTAAAAAGCACACTAAAAAGCAGACCATTTAAAAAGCACACTTTATCCCAAACTCCATTGAGGCAATTTTGGAGTTCTTAAATAAAGCTTAAAGGTATGCAAGGAACCAAATAAATCTTCTGGTGGGAAAAAAAGTTCACGCCATTTCTCTCTTGTTGGATTCAATAAAATTCAAAGACAGCATCTCCATAATATATAAAAACATTTTTAAAGTCCCTCCTTTTCAAAGACCCCAGAGTACAGTGGCAAAAGGAACTCTCAGTCAACATCTGGGCTTAAAGTGGAGAAGGACAAACAAACTGTAATTGCCTTTACTATACTATTGGCACATAGACTTATCTTGCTCAGCTGGAAGAATCCTAACTCACCTATTTTAAGTCAGTGGGTAACTGATTTTATATATTATCTAAAATTGGAAAAAATCAAATTCTCACTTAGAGGATCTGTATAAAACCTTTTCAAAACCTGACAGGATCTAATCAATTACACTTTAGAATAAGCATTTAAATTGAAGTGGATTCTCTCCCCTCTTTTTCATTCTATTAATTTTTTTTCATTTATTAATGTATCTATTTAACTTACTTTTAATAATTTAAAGCTTTACTCTGTTGGCCTAGCTCTCTTTCTCATGGGTGGGGGTTGATTTGTTTCGAACCTAGTCTTGTTAAACTTGACTTGCTTGTATGGAATGTTATTGATCTTAATAAAATCAATAAAATTCTTTAAAAAAAAATTCAAAGGCGTCTTCTTGACAGTTGTTCTTGTGCAGAAAGATCAGGGATCTTTTCTTCCAAAAAAGGATGTGAAAGACCAAAGTTCACTAGCTGGGGAAAGAACCATTGTATTAGTGAAATAAATAGTTATGAAGACTTGTGGTATTGTATGATATGAAATTTGCATTTTGAATCAGCATTTCTTTGACATATGTTTGTTCTTTCTTTTTATTAAAGTCATCCATAGAAAGTGAAAGTGCAACTTTCCATGCCACATCCATCACTACATGTATTTAGACGACTATATATTTTCTTTTTTTATTTATATATATATATATATATATATATATATATATATATATATATATATATATATATATACATACATACACACACACTAAGAATAAACAAAACAGGTCAAAACAAAGAGTTTGCACCAGCCTGGTAATCCAGTTTAAGGATGTAATACTGACATCAAAAACTTAGCTGATAGGAAAAAATAGTTTCTTTGATCATGTTGTAATTGTTTAGCTAAGTCATTTGTTGAGCCAATATTTGAATCACAGTATTGTTCAGTTTACCAAATGGAACTGGATGGAATTATGTGACTTTTAATGTATTTATTTTCATTATTATGAAAACTAAAAAAAAATCATACATTCTGTTTTAGTTTTTTCATATTTAAACAATTTACTAGAAAGAAATCCAGGTGTTTTTTAGGTTTGATTTCCACTTTGATGTTAGTCTTTGCTGTTATTTTTGAACCCATTGTGTTACCCTTAAACAATAGATTATTACATTTATAATTGCTATCATGGATATTGTAGTTGGCTATAATGAAACAACTTTCTTTTTACTTCATAGGGTACAACAAAAATTAACACTTTTAATTGGTCCAAGATCCGGAAGCTAAGTTTTAAGAGAAAGAGATTCCTTATTAAGCTGCATCCTGAGGTCCATGTAAGTATAAGTAGTTATTAATCTAAAGGAGTAAACTAAATCTGTTTGAAGGATAAAACTTTTTCCATTTTAAGATTAAAAGTATTCATTATTCATTTTTCAGTTTTGAATGTTTGTAAGATGCCTCCATGGCTTTTTTGCCATGTGACATGATCATTTCAAGCCTCATGAGTTAGGTATCTTTCAATTTGGATGTTAAATTAATTTATCTGTCATTGAAACCAAATAAAAAGATTGTTAGTGATACTGTAGCACACTTCATAGGCAGCAGTTTATTTTGGTGAAGAATGCACTTCTGAGGTACTGACTACACTACTTCCAGAAAGATCATATTTGTATTTAGCTTCCAAATTACCATTTTGAAGGTTGAATTTAAATTGCACAAAATGTTTAATCTTAAATTAGTTAAGACACTAGACCATGCTGACCCATCACTGAACAGAGTGATTTGAAGATATACGCATGTTTCAGAATTTAGATGCAATTACTGGTTTAACTCTAAAGTCATTGAACTTCATATTTATGTATATACTTTATTTCAATAAAGTAAATTTGAAATTGGGAAAATGGTGTTTTACATTTTTTACAATTTAATATAATTTTAAATTTTGACTTTGTCACTGCTTCTGTGTTCTCAAAATGTCAGAGAAGGATTTCTTCTTTGTATATTCAGATTTTCCTCCCATATCCCTAAAATATACATTCAATGCAAGCTTTCTTGTGCATGAGAGTATCCTTTAATGTATACTTTGCATTATGTTGTGTGTGTTTTTTTTTTTATTATATATATATATATATATATATATATATATATATATATATATATATATATATATATATATATATATATACAGTCATATGAAAAAGTTTGGGAACCCCACTCAGTCTGCACAATAATTTACTTTCAACAAAAAAGATAACAATGGTATGCCTTTCATTTCCAAGGAACATCCGAGTATTGGGGTGTTTTCCGAACAAAGATTTTTAGTGAAGCAGTATTTAGTTGTATGAAATTAAATCAAATGTGAAAAACTGGCTGTGTAAAAATGTGGGTACCCTTGTAATTTTGCTGGTTTGAATGCAAGTAACTGCTCAATACTGATTACTTGCAACACCAAATTGGTTGGATTAGCTCGTTATGCCTTGAACTTCATAGACAGGTGTGTCCAATCATGAGAAATGGTATTTAAGGTGGTCAATTGCAAGATGTCCTTCCATTTGACTCTCCTGTGAAGAGTGACAGCATGGGATCCTCAAAGCAACTCTCAAAAGATCTGAAAACAAAGACTGTTCAGTATCATGGTTTAGGTGAAGGCTACAAAAAGCTGTCTCAGAGGTTTAAACTGCCAGTTTCAACTGTAAGGAATGTAATCGGGAAATGGAAGGCCACAGGCACAGTTGCTGTTAAACCCAGGTCTGGCAGGCCAAGAAAAATACAGGAGCGGCATATGCGCAAGATTGTGAGAACCCACAGATCACCTCCAAAGACTTGCAAGAACATCTTTTTGCAGATGGTATATCTGTATATCGTTCTGCAATTCAGCGCAATTTGTACAAAGAACATCTGTATGGTAGGATGATGAGAAAGAAGCCCTTTCTGCACTCACAACACAAACAGAGTTGCTTGTTGTATGCACATGCTTGTTTAGACGAGCAAGATTCATTCTGGAACAAAGTGCTTTGGACTGATGAGACAAAAATTGAGTTAAAATTTGGTCATAACAAAAAGTGCTTTGCATGGCGGTAGAAGAATACTGCATTCCAAGAAAAACACCTGCTACCTACTGTCAAATTTGGTGGAGGTTTCATCATGCTGTATGGCTAGTTCAGGGACTGGGGCCTTTGTTAAAGTCGAGGGTCGGATGAATTCAACCCAATATCAACAAATTCTTCAGGATAATGTTCAAGCATCAGTCACAAGGTTGAAGTCATGCAGGGGTTGGACATTCCAACAAGACAATGACCAAAAACACAGTTCGAAATCCACAAAGACATTCATGCAGAGGGAGAAGTACAATGTTCTGGAATGGCCGTCATAGTCCCCTGAATTGAATATCATCAGAAATCTAAGGGATGATTTGAAGCAGGCTGTCCATACTCGGCAGCCATCAAATTTAACTGAACTGGGGAGATTTTGTATGGAAGAATGGTCAAAAATACCTCCATCCAGAATCCAGACACTCATCAAAGGCTATAGGAGGCATCTAGAGGCTGTTATATTTGCAAAAGGAGGCTCAATTAAGTGTTGATGTAATATCTCTGTTGGGGTGCCCAAATTTATGCACCTGTCTAATTTTGTTATGATGCATATTGCATATTTTCTGTTCATCCAATAAACTTAATGTCACTGCTTAAATACTACTGTTTCCATACGTCATGTCATATATTAAAAGGAAGTTGATACTTTGAAAGCTCAGCCAATGATAAACAAAAATCCAAAGAATTAAGAGGGGTTCTCAAACTTCTTCATATGACTATATATCTATATATATATATATCTATATATATATATATCTATATATATATATATATATATATATATATATATATATATATATATATATATATCTATCTATATATATATATATATATATATATATATATATCTATATATATATATCTATATATATCTATATATATATATATATATCTATATCTATATATATCTATATATATATATCTATATATATCTATATATATATATATATATATCTATATCTATATATATCTATATATATATATCTATATATATCTATATATATATATATATCTATATATATATATATCTATATATATATATATATCTATATATATATATATATCTATATATATATATATATATATATATCTATATCTATATATATATATATATATATATCTATATATATATATATCTATATATATCTATATATATATATCTATATATATATATATCTATATATATATATATCTATATATATATATCTATATATATCTATATATATATATCTATATATCTATATATATCTTTGTGTTATAGAATACCAACTCGTTAAAATGAATCCCCAATTGTTACAATCTTGAATGTTAACTACCAGTTGCCCAAGTCATTTATTTAAGTAACTTAGTGTCATTAAAATCAGTGGTTGCATTGGTTATGCTGAAATCTTCAAATGTAGTTTGGATCAAACTTTGAAGAATATATGTTGGTGATTTGTGTAATTTTAAACATTCCCTTTCTTTTCAGGGCCCCTACCAAGACACTTTGGAGTTTCTCATGACCAGTCGTAATCATTGCAAAATATTTTGGAAAAATTGTGTTGAGTACCACACTTTTTTCCGTCTTCTAGACCAACCCAAGCCCAAATCAAAATCTATCCTTTTCACCAGGGGATCCTCCTTCAGATACAGGTACAACAAAAAAAAAATTGGATATCATTTAAATTGGTTAATTCACACCCTGGTATAAATGTGTGTGTGTGTATATATATATATATATATATATATATATATATATATATATATATATATATATATATATATAATATATATAATATATATATATATATATATATATATAATATATATAAATCTGTTTGTTGATTATGTATTTAAATGTTTTCATTTGTTTGATTTACTTGTGGTAGTTTTAGTTCTGTATACGTAGCAATATGTTCTCCATGTACAGCACAAGAACTAGAAGAAAAATCCTGCTAATGTGGACTTTGTCATAATGACACAGTCCAGGGTGTTTCCATAGACTTAAATATTTACAATTATTTGTAAATTATTATAAATAAACATCTATGGATTCCATGCACACTGCAGTCAAGGTAATAAGTATACGTTACTGTATTTGCATGAGATTTTTGCAGTAGTTGTCTATTAGGTTATGCATGTCTGCTTTGGTGAAGCAAGCTAGCACTTTTAAAAACAAACTAGAACTTTGCACAAAGGAGAATTCTTTCCTATTTCCACCCAATTGTTACATGGTATATGTTCATGAAATACCATTTCCCACAGTCTTTTCCTTTGCATCATACCTGATTGTGATTTAAAAATGTTTATATAATGTACAAATTTTTAACTCCTTTGTTTATTGTGTGTACCCACTTATTCTAATACTGGATTACTGGTGACTGTAACCATTTCCAGCAGCATCAGATGGAAAACCAAGAAAATGTTATGATCTTGCCGCCATTCCAACCCAGGACAAAATCAAGTGCAACACACATTGTCAGTGGAGGGACACCATAGATACTGTAATTAATGAGGATATAGTGAGAATGTGTAAGTGTCACATAGTCCATGACTAGGTTTGGATTTGAACTTTTTATTTTGAACTTTCTCTTGAGAATATAGCACGTTTTCAGGTGATTGTGTGATACATCATTATTATACCCCAAATAACAAAAAAAAAAGCTTTAAAATGTGAATGAAGTAATACATGCTTGCATTAAAAACTAAGTTTTATGGAGACCCATTTTTGAATGAAAAAAGATCATAGTACTTTACAGTGATCCATATGGAAGGTGAACAAACCTAATTAAGTATTTTTTCACTGGTCTTTTGAGGATCCATTTCATTGTTAGTTTGCCAAATTCATGTTTGTTATGAATCAGCAAGAAGTGATAATGCTCTTTGAACCCTGGAAGTTAAATTTATTACAAGCTCCTTTTATAATCTTATAAGATGTCTTACTCTTATTGGCAGTAAGTGTAACATTTCCTTAATATACTTGTCATGGCATTAATATAATTTGTAGGGACCTTTGGAATCCTCAGTTAATACGGTATAGAAAAAAGAAATCCTATTGTTATGTAGAGATGAGAATTAGAAATGTTTTACTTAAGAACCTCTATGGCATTTACCATATATTATAGATAGATATTTTATTAATCCCAAGGAAATATATTTTAATGTTGTCTTTTTGTGGTTGAAATTAATTTTTTTTAATAATTAAACCTTGCTAAATTCATACAGAGAACTACAGTTATGGGTATTGTATTACAGTGGGAGAACACAAAAACAGCTGGTAGATTATGTCAGGGAAAGTGGGGCAAGAAGGACTCCTTATCAAAGGTAAGCATATTCCACATCATATGCAGTGACATTGACTGGTTTTTAAGTTAAATATAAATAAATGGAAAATGTAATTTCTTTAACTTGAGGCTGAATGGCTTAAGAATGAGATCAGATTACAGTATTAAAGGAAACATTTTTGACATTAAAGCTGTATGTAACAATTATGTCATTTGCAACAGATAACTTAAAGTAATGCTTCACACAAAAATGATTTTTTTTTTAATGTTAGTTACCCCATGAAGTTTGTACAAGCACTACCAGTGCCGTAGTGAATGGGACTCACTGCCACTGTTAGAAAATACAGACCTGTCTAGCCATGAGACACCTTTTCCCCACAGTACAACAGTTTGTGTTGCTGGTGAATTTCTAGTCATAAGTGTGCAATTTAGAGCCCTTTTTCTGTTTTTCTAAAAAAGTTGAAAGAAGCAATTAATAATGAAAGGACACAATGCACATACTTTATTTAAGTTTGATAATTGATCTTATTTACTGTACTGTGACTACCTGGCTGGCTGCTTGTACAGTATGGTATAGCAGATATAAGATATGACTTTCTTCGTAATGTTTATTCTAAAATACTTTCCTGTGCTGGTATGTAGTTTATTAAGGTATTGACAGTCTTAGCACAATTATATATAAGGGATAGGTAAAAATATAAGCTGATTTGATTTGAACAGAGTAAAGAACTTGCATCATTCACTTGGGAAAATGTTTTTAAAAAATAAAAAAAAAAAAATCTGTATTTTAGTTAAGTATTTTCAATGGCATTTTATTTGTTACAAGGATTTGTCTAAAATGCAGAGTAAATATTTTGTTAAACTGGTACCGTTGCCACATTGAAGTAGACATATTTGTATTTTTAAGGCTTTTGATTCATGTTTGAACTGTTGCCCAATTATTCACAATTATAAGTTGCTTGAGGTGATGCTTTTATAACAAAATTGTTAAACCTCTAATTTCATTAAGCCTCACTTCATAAATAAGTGTTTGGGACAAGTGACAGCATACCTTAGTTATGAAAAGCAACCTTAAAACTTAAATACTTCTCATTTGAAATAAACAGGTAAATTTGCATGTGCTTTTAAAAAAAGAACTCAAGCTTACACTTTTTAGTGCACTATTGGTAATTTTTTTCTGATTTATTGTGATATGAATCCTGTATTACAGGAGAAACAGTAAAGTTCGATTGTCTACTAGGACTCTGGGCACGGAAGTACCAAAACAGGTTAGTATTCTTAGTCTTTAATCAGTGCTCAGGTATTCTGAGCGATCTTCCATATATTTTCATTTATTTCATTAGGAGAGTAAAATATATGGCTTTTGATCTATGTCTCATGATATCTCTGGCCAATTTATGTCAAGAGTAGCTAACTGGTCATTCACAGTTCTTTATCTATTTTTGGTCTTTCTGCTATTTTTACATTCTGTATTAACCTTAATCATATAGCAGTGAGGTAAATTGAGTATTCAAAATGTGCTCATTATAAATTCCATTATATATATCCTCAATCCATCAGAATGGGCTGAAACCTCTCATAGAGGGGAAAAGTGAGATCAGATCTTTACAAGGGCAGAGGGGAGTGCTTCTGCCAAAATGCCTGCTTGTCTCTGCACGTTCTGAAGGAGGAGGAGGAGTGGGCGGGTGTGAGGGCTGAACGCACGTTCACTCAAACCCCCCTCCCCTTCCCCGGAGGCGCAGTACGCTCCTGCCACTTCGTGTTGTTGGGGGGGAATGGGGGGAGGGGGGGGGGGGGGGGGCTGATTGCATGCTAAGGAGAAGTGGACTTTGTGCTGCTTGTCGCTCAGTGTGGCAATAATTTAAAAGCCTGTACAGCAGATGTTTTTCTGTCTCTATATATATATATTCTCGTAAGTCTAAGCATTATCCTCTGATGAAGGCCCCTGGTAGGGGTTGAAAGCTCGGGAATAAAAACTATTTTATGATACGTGATTCATTTTCTCCCTTTGTGGATCTCCAGCTGCAAATATGCAAACCATATCACAGATCTTCTCTTCCATTCATACATATTTATCTATATATATATATATATATATATATATGTGCACAGGCATATAGTAAATGTGTAAAAAGGCACCCCCTCCCCATTTGGTATAACCCCACTTCGCAGATATTTATCCATTCTAGGGGGAATGGAGGCGATCTCGCCACCTAGTGGTACAACCCTGTGTGTGTGTGTGTGAAATTGTAACTAACCATTCATCCATCCATTTTCTTAACTTTCTTACTGCATTTAACCATTTTACAATGGACACAATAGGTAAAAGAGACAACAAAGATATTGCTGAGAAAGCAAGGATTAGACAAAAAAGACACGTAATGTTCCAGTATATCACTTTACTTAGTATAGTTGAGAAAAGTTGTCATTCATTAATTTCACAACACTGTGTTCGTTAACAACATCTGTAGCACTAAGTGACAGCAAAGTACCTAGCAACTACTGTGTCAAATGTGATTGCCCCTTCAGTCTACCATACTGCCTAAAACACATGGAGTTTCTAATGTTATTGCATGCTGTGTCTAGCTGACATTGATGTTCGGTGCTTCACAGGACAAGTCTGTTAACATTGGCTGACTCAATAACTTAGCTGCCAAGGAACAGTAGTTGTAGTTGTAACTTATCTCAATATAGCAATCATAAGTAGCTTTATGCTTTAGAATTTAGGGTATGTGTAATCTTTTAAGGAAGGGAAAATTATTTTGTGAAGGTATGATGCAAGTACTGTATTAAGCAACCGAAACACTGCCTGCTGTGAATGGTGAGAGAGAACAAAATACTGCCTATGTTTCAGAGTTCAGTGATGGTGATGATGCAGGGGCAGGAGATAGTAAAGAAAGGATAGCAACAGGTACTGTAAAAGTCTGAGGAGGATAAAGAGATACTCAGACAGATGAAAGCTATGTAAAGAGATTGCTGCTACAAGCTTTGATAAGATCTTGATCGTTTTTTCTGCCATCACCTCCAGCAATCCCCAAAACACACAGCATGTCTTAACAATCAAAGGTTCAAAGCTTAAGCTGCCTACACTCACAACAGGGGTGGGCAAACCTTTTGGCTCAGGGGCCATATTAACTTTTAAAATTTGACAGACGAGTTGGGCCAGCTCTAGATGTATACATATCAAACATAAACATAAAAAAGGCATTATAGTTTTAATATTTACATTCACTTTTAGTGGGAACAGTGTTGTTGATCACCCTTTTTTTGCCAGTGCATCGAAGTCTGGTGTTAGTTTTGTTGTGGCAATTCTCAGAACAGATCTGAGGTGTTCATCGCTCACCTGGGATCTGTGGGGTGCTTTGTTGGTGTTCATCACACTAAAAGTCTGTTCACACACATACGTAGAGCCAAACAACACCAGCATCCTCTGTGCCATCTTCTGGATGTTTGGAAATTTGGCTGCGCTTAATGAAGCATAAAACTCATCCAGTTCAAGAGAGTTGAACTTCTCCTTTAAGACGGTGTCACATTGGAGATCAATCAGTTCCAACTGCAACTCCTGTGGCGCCGTTTCAGGGTCCTCTGTGAAGGGACATGACACCAGCTGAAGTGATTTGTAAATTTTTCCAAAATCAGAGAACCAACGGCAGAATTCTCCATGCAGGTTGTCCAGTGATTTCCTGTATTTTTTCACAAGTCGAGGGGCCTCTTTCAGCGTAGCCAGTTTGGGAAAATGAGCGAATGAGTTGTTTGACATTTGCTTTGAGAATAAAGCTAGCTTGGTTTTGAAGGCTTTGACATTTGTGTACATTTCATGCACAAACTGGTCTTTACCTTGTAGCTTCACATTCAGCTCATTCATGTGTGTCAGTATGACCACAGCAAAAGCTAAATCACGAAGCCAATCTGTGTCAGTCAGCTCAGGAAAATCGTCAGCTTTCTCAAGTAGTTCCAAAAATGAGATAATCTCCTGTTTGAGCTCCCACACTCGTCGACATACTTTCCCCAAACTTAACCAGCGGACATTGGAGTGGTAAAGCAAGTCCTGGTGATCAGCGTCAGTTTCTTCAGGAAACGTAATAAACTGATGATGCTGAAGTCCCCTCGCTCGAATAAAGTTAACGAGTTTTACAACTGGCTTCACTACGTAGTCAAGCTGCAATACGGATTTACACAGTGCTTCCTGGTGGATTAGGCAGTGTAAGAAAATTACCTCCTGCTCAGGGTTGTCCTCTTTCACCCTCTCCTGGATTCTTTTGAGCAACCCAACGTTTTTTCCAGTCAGATTTGGTGATCCATCTGTGGTAACATTGGCGAGCATACTCCAAGGTAGCTTGTGCCTATTTATGACCCTTGACACGCTGTCATACAAGTCCTCTCCCCGTGTTTTCCCCTTTAGGGATTCCATGGCCAAAAACTCCTCCATTATCTCAAAATTGTCATTAATCCCTCTGATAAAAATTAAAAGCTGAGCTGTGTCCATTACTTTCATCCAGTGCCAAGGAATATAATGTAAATGACTCTGCTTTTTTGTTTAACTTGCTAGCTAAGTCTTCGTCAATTAGCTCAACATGGCGAGTCACTGTCCTGCGTGATAGGCTAATTTTTTCAAATTTGTTCTTGCTTTCGGGACACAATATACCTGCTGTCTCTACCATGCATTCTTTGAGAAACTCCCCTTTGGAGAAAGGCGTGCTGGTCTTTGCTAATTTGAATGCCAGAACATAACTTGCCTTTGTGCTTGATTCTTGGATGGCAGTTTGTCGGATAAAGGTGTTTTGCTGAGCCTGCAAACTAGCTGCCAACCTCTGAGCGGTAGCCGTCCATTCTTGCGTTGACTGGTTGTTAGCGTAATTAGCATGCTTGGTGGAAAAGTGACGGCTGATGTTGTATTCCTTTAAAACTGCAACAGTTTCTTGACAAATAAGACATACAGCCTTTGACCGGACTTCAGTGAAAAAGTATTTTGTTGTCCATTCCTTATTAAACACTCTGCACTCACTGTCAACTTTTCTTTTCTTTGGCCCACTCATTGTTGCAGATGGGTTCAGCAGAGTAATAACAGAAAGTAACCTGGGCTCCACAAAATCAAGTCAATGTATCACTGCGCCTAATGCGCCTCCTGGTGGAACGCCAGGCATTGCAGGACAAGGTCAAATGAATGCAGTCATAATTATGATTTGATTTGGGCAATTTTGTACCAATCTTCGGCAGGCCGGATTAAAAAGACCAACGGGCCAGATGTGGCCCACGGCCGTAGTTTGCCCCTGCTCTACAAGATAACACTGTTAAGAACAGGAATTTGTTTCTCCAGTACTTATATGAGTGCATTGAAAAGAGAAAGCTGATTTATCCCTGGTTACCAAAACTGTGATTTTTGTCTGACCTTGATTGTAAGTTTGTCTGCATAAAACTGACCATGGACCATAAAACCAGAGGGTTATTTTCTCCAGAAATACTGTGGACTAGTGCTTTTCTTTTTCTCTTTACCCAGTTGTCAACTGTAATATTAATGGAATTATATCAAAAGTTGTTTATATAGATTGCATTGAAATTTGCTTTGTTTAGCTTTGCGTTCTACCTAAATTGTGTTTTCATGTATATAAATGGTGTAACTGAATTAATAATACTGAAAAATTCTCTAATCATTAGGACATTTACTACCTGTAACTGTTCCGTTTTTGTAAAGGGTAAAGATTTATATTACACCAGCTTATATAAAGTGATACTGATGGTGATATTATGTATTCTAACCTTTGGCACCACCCAAAGAAAAATAGTCTTGAGCAAGAAGAAAGATTTAACAGAAAAATAAGTGCAACTTGATTAAAAAAATCAGTTTCACTAAACTTTTGTTTCTGCATCATATTCCCCATAGTTCCACTGTGGACATCAGGTGTGAAAAGACATCTAGGATTAAGTATTGTATGTGTTACTAAGCGTTTTCTTTGATCAGATTAGTTTATGCATGTGAAATAATTGAAATTTGCTAGTGGATGATGCCTTCAAGGATCAGTCTCTCTGTACTCTGGAGTTTAGGACTTATGGAACCTACACTGCCTGGCTCCTCTGGTTTTGAAGGAATAATCCTAAACCATAGAAAAAACATTAATGCCCTGTACCTGTATACAAGATGGCAGTTGGTGCAATCAAGATAAATAATGCTAATTGGAGTCATTTGAAATTTTCAGTTCAGTTTCATACATTCCAAATATAATATACATTAACATGCATTGAACATTCGAATAAGAATATGCCATACCAAAACGTTGTGCAATATCCTGTTTTTCTGGTTATACTGTACAGTAATCCCTCCTTGATCGCGGGGGTTGCGTTCCAGAACCCCCTGCGAAAGGTGAAAATCCGCGAAGTAGAAACCATATTTTATATGGTTATTTTTATATTGTCATGCTTGGGTCACAGATTTGCACAGAAACACAGGAAGTTGTAGAGAGACAGGAACTTTATTCAAACACTGCAAACAAACATTTGTCTCTTTTTCAAAAGTTTAAACTGTGCTCCATGACAAGACAGAGATGACAGTTCCATCTCACAATTAAAAGAATGCAAACATATCTTCCTCTTCAAAGGAGTGCATGTCAGGAGCAGAGAGTGTCAGAGAGAGGGAGAAAAGCAAACACATCAATAGGGCTGTTTGGCTTTTAAGTATGCGAAGCACCGCGGCACAAAGCAGTTGCAATGAAGGCAGCAGCTCACACCCCCTCCGTCAGGAGCAGAGAATGTCAGAGAGAGAGACAGATAAAAACAAACAATCAAAAATCAATACGTGCCCTTCGAGCTTTTAAGTATGCGAAGCACTGTGCAGCATGTCGCGTCACGAAGCAGCTGCACAGAAGGGAGCAACGTGAAGGTAATCTTTCAGCATTTTTAGACGAGCGTCCGTATCATCTAGGTGTGCGAACAGCCCCCCTGCTCACACCCCCTCCGTCAGGAGCAGAGAATGTCAGAGCAAGAGAGAAAAGTAAGTTGGGTAGCTTCTCAGCCATCTGCCAATAGCGTCCCTTGTATGAAATCAACTGGGCAAACCAACTGAGGAAGAATGTACCAGACCCATTGCCCGCAGAAATCCGCGAACCAGCAAAAAATCCGCGATATATATTTAAATATGCTTACATATAAAATCCGCAATAGAGTGAAGCCGCGAAAGTCGAAGCGCGATATAGCGAGGGATTACTGTAATTAAAACCTAACAAACTTGTGTAAGTGAATTGTACAGTTACGTTTGAGTTATCAAAATAGTTTACATCCTGTCTCATTATTACCATTTACTTATGAAATTGTCAATCAAGTATAGTCTTCCAGTTGAAATTCAGTGTTCCAGCACATATTCTCTTGTCACTTGAAATCACATATTCCTAAAATTGAGGTTGGATTGAATGCTATTCATTTTGAAAGATCCTTCTGCTACAAGTGTGGTTCTTTAAACCTCAGTAAAAAAAAATGTTTAAATACATATGAGCCTAATTTAATATTATCACATTCAATAAAAAAAAGGATTTTGTCTGTTCAAGCACAAGACTTTTCAGACTACATTTATAACTGCAGCTAAAAGTGACTCTGCTCCGATTTTTGCCTTATACCCGATATGAGTGTGTACACATACTATATCTATCCTCAATGTGTCATTCTTGCACACCAAGAATTAAAACAATTTTTTCAGACAGATGCAACCTAATAGACTAATGCTGGTTTCTATGTTACTTCACATAATTTCAGTGCAGGACTCCTTTTGAATTTGTCAGCTTTTAATGGCACAGAAGAGAAATAAAAATAGACAATGAAAAGTAATACTTGTTGCCTTTGTATCTGCACATACAGTAGAAACCTGACGATGAGAGACAGGAGGCAGGACTTCAGGGAATGAGGGTTTACATGTAAAGCAATGGCTATGAAAGTAGTAATAGATAAATAAAAAAGGTGGAATCGGCTTTTGAAAAGTTATTTATTTTTTTATTTTTTATTAACACATCACAGATCTTTAGAAAGATCAGATCTTAACATATATGAGTGAATAAATTGTAATTGAGCTGTAGTGTGAATGTAGCATTATTATTCTTATTTTTTATGATCAAATATACAAATCGAATATTATATGTGCTATACTGCCGTTGGACTTAAGACTTTAATGGATTAACAGCAGTGTTGTTGTTGTTAACAACACAGTGCTGTTTATGAAAAGGAAAAGAAAAGGAAAAATAATCTGAAATATCAGAAACTATGATAGTTCCACAAATCAAAGAGAACAAATCAGGACATGGTCAAACTGCATCATATCTAGTAATCACCAAAATAACTGCAGTTAAGTTTAAAAAAAAAAAAAAAAAAAATCTTAAAAAACACAACCTGAATGGAGACTCCAAGTACACAGTATATACTTGTAGTAGGAGTAAGAATAAATAGTTGACATTCACAACAATTTGTTTGTCTTCTACTGAAAATCAGTAAATTGTAAGATAAATATGCTAAATTTAAATTGACTCATCAATAAGGTCTCACATGCTGCAATATATGAAAAAAGCTAATATTATTGACATCAAATATTGCTCTACTGTATTTCCACATAAAGGAGATTTGAAAATGATGATGATTAAGCAATATTTTGTAGGTTCATTCAACTCACAGAAGAATGATATAGAATTCCTGGTGAGATCCAATTCCAACAAAAATCACTTGACTCTTTTGTTTATATCTACTTAACAAAAAAAAAAGTCTGATTTGGTCAGCATGTGACTTCATATTTACAACATGAGGTGCAGCATATACTGTGAATTTTTTAATCTCATCCACAGAGACTCTCATTTTTCCAAAAATGGTCAAAACATCTTCAAGAAGTATCAAATGTGTTTTTCTATTTAAAATCTAAAATTGAATTTTCATGAAAACTGCAGTATATTTATTTATTTAGGAAATATGGCGAAAGTTAAAATCTCATCACAGAAAGCAGCCTCTGTTTTTTCATATTGAATTGCACACATGAAAAACAAAACAACCTGCTAACTGAAGATTGTCAAGTAGAAATTAAATGTAATTTCATTACACTCTTAATGTGTTTGGGTTTTTTTTAATACTGAATTATATTTGTAACATTTATACAATGAGATTTGCATTGAAATTATTTCATTAAACTGTTCTTTCCCATTTCCTTTTCTAGAGTATGTCATTCAGCGAATGCCTAAGGGTTCCTGGTTCTCCATCTTCTGCAACCATCTCCTACCATTCCCTGCATGCTACAAGCACATACCCTCACCTTCATCGGGAACATGTCCAGTCATCTACCCCTTCGCAGGAAGATCCCAAGAAGGACACTTCCCCACCCCTCCATTCTTTCCAAGGTGCCACTTCTTACTTGGCAGCAGGAGACTGCAGCCCCACTTCTGTGTGCATAGAAAGTAGTATTGTGAACCCTGTCGTGGGAACAAGGGGCAGCCTAATACAGGTTCAACCCAGAGTCCCCCAGAATGTCAATTATGATAATGAACAGAAGGAAGAGGTACAAGAAAGTTCTGCTGGAGGATTTTTCCTCACAAGTGAAGATTTTGATGCAGGCCAGCTACTAGCCAGACAGGTGCCTGTCTTCACACTTACAAATACACAGCTTCAGGTGACAGAGGAGTTTATTGATGATGACCCTGCTGAAATATCCTTTTTCGGTGGTGGGTCAGAGGCATTTGATTACAGATATGATCGTGGTACAAACCATCAATCCTCTTTACCAGAGCAGCATAAGGGCTTTGAGCAAAGTTGCCTAAATCAGGATGATAATACAAAAATGGACAAACATTTCTATAATTCTAAGGTTCATAAGTTTGAAAGTAAGTATTACACCAACAACTGTGAATTTGCATTCGAGGAAGGTTGTGATTTGAATGGCAATGCTACTTGTGATCTTTTCTCAATGACAGGTAAGAGAGTTTGCACTAGCCAGTCAGAAACTAGTTCTTTGATTAATAACCGTTCGCAGTGTAGCTCGCTAGATAATATGCCACTCAGTGGGATAGGAGACTCTGTTTCTGTAAATCTTCCTCTTAATGGTACTTCTGATTCTGCTTCACTTAAGTTGCCTGGATCTAGCAACCAGTCAGAGGCTAGTTCTATGGTGAACTTTCCCACATACTCAGTGCGCTCAGAATCAAGCTCAGCTTTTCAGTTTAGTGACATTGTGGAACAGTTGGAGCAGCTGAGCTGTCCCCCAACTGCTACTGAGGGTTCCAGTTCAAGCAGTGGTAGTGATTCTGATTCAGAGTGGGGATCTGATTGCGTACTTTCTCCTGAACATAACCTTTTCTACACCAATCCATTGGTGAGCATACCTAGTGATAATTTTGTCCTGGAATGCCACAGCCTCAAGACACATGGGCAGAGGGACAATGAGGGACACACTCATATCAACATATAGAGCTTGTCCATGGACAGATTTTTTTAATGCAAATATGCCACTTGTGTCATTAATCTGAAAGACGAAATTTAAACTTGTATGATTCCCCTTAAAGTCCAGTTTATCACATGCCCCGTATTTGAAGGGCCTTTGTGCTTTTGGACTGAATCAGAAGGAAGAAAAAAGCACTTTTAACTCTGCTATGTTTTTACAGGCATTGTTGACAGCTTACCTTAAAATTTAATTATAGTGCCAGATTTAATTTGTGTAGAAAATTTCACTGTGATTATGATTGTCTTATATATTAATGTGTACCATAATCTGTATACAGTAAGATATAATAGAGGCATTTCTACATATCATGTAACGTGCCTTGTGATGGTGCTCACTATAAAATTCATGCATGAAATTCCACAGGTATCATTTACTTGATGAGTATAATTCCAGTAGAAGGCTAAAGGAACAGGGACATTTGTAATCAAAAGCTATAGTCTCTCCAGTCTTCATATTTTTTCACAAAATTTTGCAGTTTTTTAAAGCTCTGGTGAATTATATGTTTTAGATATATTAAAACATTGCTATTATTTTGTTTATGACTTTTTTATACTTATCTAAACTTATGTTGCTTGTTTTATAATAGGAATTTACCATTGATGTGTGCCAGGTTCTTCAGATTGCATAATTTTTCATAAAAATATGCAGCAGAATTAATTAATAAAACTGTACTGGGTATCGTATTTTGTGCTACATGTCCGTAGTGTTAATCACAATATTGTTCTGAAATATATATAGCATATCTGTATTTGTTTTGATTTTTTTTTAATAATGGTAAATTCAGTAGTTCTATAAAGCTGCTTTCTTCACACTAGTGAGATAATAACTAAACACTGCAAACCTGCTGCTGATCAAGCTTCACTATATAGTTCACAGTTTTTGTTGAATAGACATTCATTGTTGGAGTACTTTGTGTACCTTAAATGAATACATAGCCCAAGAAATAAGGAAAAAAGTGGTTATGTGGTTTAAATGTTCCCTGCTTTTTCTTTTGGTCCTTTTTTCCCCTCTTTATGCCATTATTATAAGTTGCCAAATGCTGGCAGTATTAATTTAGGTTTATGCTACACTTACATACTATGGAAAATACAGGCTTCATAGTGGGAAATTTCACTTGCACACCTTTCTAAGTGCTAGCACCGAATGGGAGAATTTGGTATGCAGATTCACCAAGTTCTGATATAACTGCCATTTTTCACCAGATTTATATAAAATAAAATTCAGATCAGCCAGATAAAGTATCTGGAGTCTTACTATGTTCAAATATACATTAATTTTCATTGTTCAAGTGTTTTTATACAGATTGAACATTAAATCAAAGCTTTTTTATTCCAAAAGCATGACCTTAACTATATGTGACAAGAATGAATTAATGTTAACTCTGTAAATTCCCTTAGCTTACGAATACAGAATTTGCTCCCGACTGTTTTCTTCATATGTCAGGTGAATGTATATAACCAGTATTGACTGTTCCTTGTCAGTTTTTCCTGCCTATGTAACGCTTATTTATTGATAGTTGGTCTCTTTTTCTTTATTAACCAAGGTATCAGAAAGGTTACAAGTTATCCGTCATTAACTCTGTGTAGAAAGTTATAAGGCACAAAAAGTAGTTCTGAGACATAATTTTAAACTTTCCTTATCTCAGAATTGCTGACTGATTTATTGTAATCAAATAGTCTTTTAATCCTGTTGTTTATCTCCAGTATTCCTGAGGTGTATACAGCATGTGCACTTAATTTAACTTTCAGGTAAAAGTTAATGTCTTGCATCATAAGCACCAATTGTTTTTGTCTTGTAGTATGTTTCATGCCAAATCCATTGCCAAAACTTTTACTAAACAGAGTTAGCAGAGCTTTAGCAGCTACTGTTTAACTTACACAGAACTGCCACGTAAGGGTCAGTATTAAAAAGCATTAAAAATGTTGTAATGAATATCAGTAACACAAGCTGGTGGTTATGCACAAGTTGCTGTATTGTTTTTAAAAATTAACTTTATTCCTAATGTAGTGGAAAGGAATTTCTGTACATTGCACAATGAGGCAAAAAGATGTATTATCTGACTTTTTATTAATTGCATAATTGTAAACACCAATGCTGGTGTTAAATTGAAAATCTTGTCTTGCACATAAATCTGCAGTGGAAAGTGACATTTCTCTTACCCAGTGGATGCACAAAGATAAAATTACAGAATATCTTCTGCTTGCAGAAAATGTCAGGAATATATGGAGAAAGATTGGTAATTTTTTGTACAGCTTAGAAAATCATAATGGCAGAGGCACAGAAAGAGTGGCATAACTGAAAATTCTGTTGAGGGATTGCGGTAATCAAGTGGTTTATGCTGTATATGACACACACATTAAATTATTCAATTTCGTGATTTGTGGCTTTTTAATTCCCTGATAAAGTATCATTTAACAGTAATTTGTCTTTGACTTTTTTGTTAGGCTTTCTGTTGAGTTTTGATTTTATGTATGATATTGCTTAGATTATTTCTGATTTTGAAGCTTTATAATTGTGGCTTTTCATTAATAATATCATATTTCCTTTGGAAGATTCATTAGTTTTTCAGTAGGCTTGAAAGCTGCTTGAATCTTCATCACTTCCCATGTTACTCTAATGTGATTGTGTGCCTCATTATGGTTGTGAATGTCTTTTTTGGAGGTTACTGATGCTTTATTGTCTTCATATCAGAATGTCTGTATATTGTGGACTTTTTGGGGGGGAAACTTTTGACTTATAAATTTTCCTTTTTATGTATATGTGTATATGTACACAACATTGATGTATAATAATTTTGTATGAATTTACAGAATAAGTGTAATTAGATTATAATGTGTGTGCTGCTTTTTTGGCTACCATAAAATGTCAGTTCCTATTTACTGGAGAAGCAGCAAGCTAGTTATTCAGAAATTACTCTACTTTCTTTAATGATTGTAAATGCTGCTTTTTTTGGAGGGGTAGTAATGTACATCTTTCTGTTCCTATTGTCAGCATTGTATTTTTTATTTTAATACCAAATAAAGAAACCTGCTAGGCAAACATTAAGATTCTTACAAATGGTTTAAAAATTTAAAGAGAAAAGATCATGAACAGTTTCTCATTTTTGATTTTCTCAATTCTTTTAAAATTTTAAATGAGAATGCAAGATCATTCTTTTCTATAGAATAGAAGTAGATTAGAAATGGAATGTCTCAGCAAATATTATTTTAACACTAGTTTTTAGAAAATTACTGATGCTGATCACAGGCAGTAAATCAATGTAATGAGCATTGATCCTTCCTGTAAAGTTAATGTTTAGTTGATTGGTAGGGTTGTTCCTCTGCCAATATTTTATGGTTAGAAAGGGCATGGTCTGCAGTGAGTGCATAGTTTCCACCTTTCAAAAGATGCTTACTGCCTGGTAGTTAGTGCAAAGGCATTTCCCTTCACAATACACTAAATGCAGTTGAATGTCTTAAACGTAGATGTGTTTATTTGATTTATCAATTATTTGAATTCATCCCTAATATGTGTAATAATTAGTGTTTTATTTTCCTAGCGTTTAGATTTCCCAGTTGCACTCTGTATAATTAAGTAATTTAAAAAAAAACAAAACATTTGTAGCACCTACTCAAGCGTATGTGAGAGACGCCATTTTATTCCTTTGAAAGTTTTCTTAAACTAGTGAATGATTTCTGTTCATGATTCAGATCTCATCCTAAGGTTAATGTCATCTTCCTGTTTATTACCATGCAATGATTTCCACTATGTTAAATAACTATCTTTATATAATGCATTAACTGAGTCTAATGACTTGTGTTGTGAAGTATAAAAATAATTTAATCAAAGCATCACACCTATTCCCTTAATCTAAAGCATTGTATGTGAGTGTCATTTCTATGTTTGGTGGTTAATAAATGTACTTCTAAAACATTTCATCTTCTTTACTTTTAACTGTTGTAACCTTTTCATGAGTTGTATTCTGATAATCTCAAATTTATGTGTGTTAAGAGACATTTAGATGTGGAATGACAATAGCCTCTCTGTTAATTCTATTTGTGTAGATTTTTAGGCCCTATCTCCTGTTTATATTCTTTAACTGTACAAGAAATTCTCTTTTCCGTGTACTATTTAAATTTTCTAGAAAATATTCTGTCAGGAGAGGGTATCTCAGATGTTTTGGTAATCTTTTATACTTCTGATCACTTTCCTAAGCCTCTGTAAATCATTCATTGGGTAGGGTTTGCACAATGTAGATAGGGCACAGTAGATAGTTTTGATTGTGGATGCAATTTCTACAAAGGGTTGTACACTTCAGGGCAGTTCAGAAAGAAACTGTTCTGCTTCTTACTTGGTTATTGGTTTTTTGACTGTTGATTTGGTTTAATTTATCTTGTGTCCCGAATATTACAAAAAACTGGCAACTAAAATTGTGTTATGTAGTTATGCAAAATGCTGCTATTTCCCAAAGTCATAAAGTGTTTGGTCACGTTTTAGAAACAGCGTTTTTTCTACCTTCCACAGACATTTAAAGGTAATTGTTTTGAACATAACCTGTTTTTTGTAGATTGCTATGATTAAACACTGTAAAGTAAAAAAAAAAAAGACTTGCAGACTTCACAAAGATCACATAGATTTCCTGTTCACTGTTCAAGCTTCTTTTCATGCCAATACTGACACTCAAAACCTATAGCGAGATTTAAAGGTGAAGGTGGACGAAACAAGATGAAGAAAAAGATTTATCCCCTCTGTGCAAAAAAGGTCTCATCTAGACCAAGTCCAAACACTTGAGATGAACATAATAAGACACTGTATTTCAGTGGAGTTAAAGAAACATAACCCTTGCTTCACTTTTCATGCCAAGGCTACACAATGAATTCTATATTAAAAGATTAAGGTGCTTGTGATTTTATCAAAATGGGATAAATTTTACAGAATTGGTACATTTTGGAACCTCACCACACACGTTATTCTTTTCTTCCAAAGTCAGTGGTTATTAATTCTCTATCAAGTTAATGATTCATTGTTTTAATTTAGCAAAATGTAAAATATTACCAACTGTGTACCTCATACAGAACTTGTTTCTGTTTTAAATAAGTTACTTAGGTACCAAGGAATAATGCTGAAAATAATAGAATATCCTGAAAACTGGAAAATGTTTGGTTTGTTCGTCAAAAAGTGAAAGAAGAGGGTATCTCCTGTTAACATGATCAATTGGCAGTCCTTTCAACTTATTCTAATGTAAAAATACCTGTATTGTGCACCAGCAATGTCTGTTCTACCATCATTGCATCTGCTGCTTCAATTCAATTCTTCCTCACTTAATATCCTACTCATGCAGATTCTTACTATAGTTTATGGTAATTATTTGGGATTGAAAAATTCTTCTAACCAAAACCAGCGGGCACTGAGTAGTAAGACACAGCCTTGGGATTCACTGTTTTTGAATTCTGCTGGCCTTTTCCAGTATTCTATCTTCTTTATCAAGTTCCCTTTTGGAGTAATTGATATCTGAGCCCAGTGTCTCTTTGAGTGTATTTAATAGCTACATTTTAAACATTGGAAGTATTTTTTATAACCTGTCCCAGTTCTTTATCTGGATTTCTATTACTACTTTAAGTAAAGCATAAAATTAGATATCATGATATTCCTTACTTCATTGATAAAAAAAAAAAAAATAAAAGCACATTGTGCAAAATTATTTTAAAGCTGCTCCATTATAGTTGTACAAAAATGTGTGTTTTAAAACAAGTTACTCATCTTTAATTTTGCATGAGTCTGGCATTCTGTTTTATTTAAAAGTGCATCTGTGAGTCATGAATCTGATCCAGCTAGGTAACTATCTTTCACAATTTTGTCCTTTTTGGAAGAATCGGAGGTACAGGAATAAGCAGCTGTGATGTGATGAACTATAGAACAGTTGTTGAATGGATAGTGGGGCATCATGGTGATTAACTGCCTTCTGTCAGATTTTCTTCTACTAAGCTAAATGTTTGTTTAATTCAACAAATGTTTTATACATTTGGCCAACACCCTTTTAATTACCTGGCATTTGGGGAACCTTGATCCACTAAAACAGCTTCTTCGCTTGAAAAGTCATAAATTATACTTTTCCTTTTGTTTAAAGTGCCTCCCAAATGTCAGGATCAAAGCTACATTATTGAGTCAAGGCATGCTGTAATAGGAAAGGAGGTGCTGTATACAGTAAGCAACAGTTTAGCCTGCTGGTCCAACATAAACTGTTTTAATTGTTTATAAAAATAACTTTTCCTCTGCTAAGGGTCACACGTCTCAGGATTTTACAAATAGATTTTAATCTTGCAACCAAAAGGCATACTGGGAAAAAAGAGATTTTATTTTGACTGTACCCCTTTCTAAGCATACCTAGTCTAATATGTAGTTTTGATCTTTTGCTTTCTGACACCATTCCAATAAAGAAAAAGAGTGTGCATTTTAAAGAGAAAGTTGTCAGACAGCTTTCCCTTAGATCTGTAGAAATGTTTTTAACCTTAATATCTTTAATAACTCTTAACTGGCGGATAATATGTGGTAAATGAGATGTGTTTGATTACATTATAATCTAAATTGTAAGGTACTGACCAATGTTAAGAAAATTGTACTTTTGTGTGTAATTTACATTTATTAAAATAAAATAACCCTTTTTTGTGACTTCAGAAACAGGTCTTTTATTTAGCTTCCTTTTTGAGATATCTGACTATTAAGAAACATTGTGAATTTAAATAATTTAAGTGAGTTTAAAAGCAGTTCATGTTTTTGCTCACTGTCAATAAAACTATATATTAATAATATTTTTGATTCCATTAATATATTATAATTTGTATTAACAATTGTAAGTATGTTGCATCTTAATTTGTGTGGTATTTCCTTTTGGTTCCTTCCCTCAACCCCAGCATACTGGAAAACTGGAATTATTTTGCACTTTAGGTACATAAAGGTTGTTTTTTTGATTATTACAAATTTTGCATTTTTACATTGGTGATTTTCTCCCCACAGGTGAGCTTTCCTTTAGCAATATTGAAAATACTATATTCTAAAAATACACAAATAGTCTAGTCTCCAAACAAGTTATAACCTTTATAACAAATTTCTTGAGGCTGTGGCATTACTGGTAGATATACTAGCTAAACAACTGTTGTTCCGTCTTGAATACGACCACATGTAGGAAAATAAGAAACATGTCACACTATTTAATAATACACTTTACATGGATCTTTAAAACACAAATAGTAACATATTCGATACAAGTGCTAGTACTACTGTGCTTTTTAAAGTTAATTCAAAGTTATCTTTCCGCTCTGTTGAAATTAATATTGTCCTAAGCAATGCATTTGTAACCTTCTTTCTAGGCTTTCAGTGACAAAGTTTTAAGATGCTTACCTTTTTGATTTTACATTTTATATAGAGTCCAGTTGCTGTGTGAAATGATATAGAGTTATAAATCTGCTTTCAGCAAAACTGAAATTTTATCATTGATAAAATAAAAAATTGCTATTTCAGATGATTTCATAAGTACTTTTAATATTTTATTGATCCGTAATGTTCACAAGTTTCTCATAGACATTATGTAAATTAATTTTGTTGGCATGCATTTTGTGTCACGGACTTAAGTGAGAATGCTATAGTTTGGGTGAATATTTTGAATACATTTTAGAGAGTCATTCTTGCAGCCCTGCAATATTTGCTATGAAATGAAAAATGGCTGTTTCTTATAATGGAGACTAAATTTTCTATTGAAAACCCAAGTTGCCATTTATTTAGTGTGTCTCATTTTTATATTTAACTGTATATATCATACATAATTTTATCATGTAAAAGTTATTTTTCATGCATTTATGTGAGCCTTTAATCACACATAAATACCAGAAGTGTATTATACATTGCCTAGAATTTTATTTCATTATTTATTCTTTCACCCTGCTAGCTTCTCATAAATTCAGTGTCTTACAAGATAAGATGATTGGCAGTTACTTTTCTGAGTTTTATGTCAGAGGAGTATTGCTTGCCTTCTCCGGTTGAATTTGTATCCTTTCATGTGCAGGATTTGAGTTTAAGCTTTCTTGCATTGTTTTTTTCAATTTCTATGCATGTAGCTATTTCTAGGTTTTATTTGCTACATGTACATCTACTATTAAACGTTTATTTGACAGTCGTTTGTGAGACACAAACCTGTGGGTAAAAATAACAGCGACTTGGAAAAACATATTTTACTGATGGACTTCTACCAAGCAATACCAAAACAAGGATCACTGCAACTTTCATTACATCAAATTGAACATTCATGCCCATTAAGAAGCACCGAAGATTTCATCTTCAGATAAACTATTTAAATGACTGCTCTAATGAAGATACTCAAGTAGTAGAAGTAAGTTTTAGCGCTTAAATCACCTAAGTTGCTGCTGTTTTGTTTTTTTAATATTAATTAGGAAGTGCTATGTGTTATATTTAGTTACCTGGATTGTTTTTTAGAAACAATAATTTTAAAAAAGTCATTGTATAAAACAAATTCAGGCCCCTTCAACTTTGCTATATTTTACTATTGTAATCTTGCGCTAACATCATTTACATTCATTTCTTCTCTACATCAAGCAACACTAAATAGCCCAGAATCATATGAAACCAGGATTTTATCATTCTTGCCAGTTTATTAAAAATAAAAAAAAAACTGAAATATCCTATTGACACAAGTATTAAGACTGTTTATTCAATATTTAGTTGAAGCACATTAGGATAGCGTTTCTCAACCTTTAAGTATTTGCAACCCGAGTTTTCATAAGTTTTAATCGTGCCCCCCTAAGGTTTTTTTGAAAGGAGCCCACTAATACCAATTTGTTCTTTTTTAATTAATGATATATCATAGATGCATATTTTATTATACCTACTTAACTTTTATTGACATTTATCTAACTCTATTTTTCTAGTATCAGAATGTAGTTTAAGTTCATTTGTTTTGGTTTCAATAGATGTATTTTTCATATTTTCGATTCTTGTTTTCTTTTTTTCACATCTTCGCACCCCCCTAGGGGGGCCGCCCCACAGATAGAGAACCACTGCCTTAGGCACTGATTACAGTCAAGAGTCTTCTCGGGTATGATGTGACAAGCTTCACACACATGGATTTGGGAATTTTCTTTTTCATTCTTCTCTGCAGATTCTGTCAAGCTCTGTTAGGTTGACTGGAGATCATCAGTGGACAGCTGTGTATAGATCTCTCCAGAGATTTTTGATTTGGTTCAAGTCTGGGCTGTGGCTGGGCAACTCAAGGGCATTCCCAGAGTTGTCCCTAAGCCATTCCTGTATTATCTTTGTCCTATTGGAAGGTGAACTTTTGGCCCTGTCCAAGGTCCAGGGTGCTCTGGAGCAGGTTTTCATTAAGGATGTCTCTGCACTTTGTTCCATTCAGTTTTCCCTCAACCCTGACTGTTTTTCAGGTCCCTGCCCCTGAAAAACAACCCCATAGGAGGATGGTTCCACCATGATGAAAATGAATTGATGGCTGGATGGATACATTTGCAAAAATTTATAAAAGCCTGTTTTCGCTATGTCGATCTGGGATATTACGTGTTGTTTGACAAGGGAAAAAGTGAATTTTAATGATTTTAACACAAGGCTGCAACATAGCAATATGTTAAAAGAATACTTTTTGAATCCACTTTATATATGTGGAAGGGGATTAGATGAATAAAAAGAGGTGTTCATTGGTTGTGCTTTTACAAAGTATTAAGTTTTTTTTTTTGTTTTTATTTAAGTTTCGTATGAAGTGGTTTCATCCCTATCTCCATAGAGTTTTAATTTTCTTCCCATGTTTGCATATGTTTTTCATGTAGCATCTCGGGTGACCTTTCACACCCCAGAGATCATTTTAAAATAATTGGTTATTCTAAATTTAACTCTGAGTATGGGAGTGTGTGCAAGAGTGAGCGTAAAAATGGACTATTGCTCCATCCAGAGTTCCTGCCTGATGTTTCTGGGATGGGCTGTGATTGCACTATGACTCTAAACTGGAATAAATGGGTTTCAAAATCTTATGCTGTTATAAATAAAAAAAAAAAAAAATGTGTTTGCGTGTATATTATTATATTTGTATTAATATAAATATAATATATAATACATTGATTTGGGGCATCTACACATTAGGTAGAATTGCATTTATTTTTCTAGGAAAATGACATTCTGCTTGAGTATGTATTGTAAATGCTCATTGATGAAGTTAGATTTTTTTGACTAATTTTTAAGAACAAAACTGGACTCTTTGTATATTTTAGGCTTAAAGACTTCTATCAGTGTTTAGCATATAATGTACAGTAATCCCTCCTCCTTCGCGGGGGTTGCGTTCCAGAGCCACCCGCGAAATAAGAAAATCCGCGAAGTAGAAACCATGTTTATATGATTATTTTTATATTGTCATGCTTGGGTCACAGATTTGCGCAGAAACACAGGAGGTTGTAGAGAGACAGGAACGTTATTCAAACACTGCAAACAAACATTTGTCTCTTTTTCAAAAGTTTAAACTGTGCTCCATGACAAGACAGAGATGACATTTCTGTCTCACAATTAAAAGAATGTAAACATATCTTCCCCTTCAAAGGAGTGCGTGTCAGGAGCAGATCATGTCACAGAGAGAGAGAGAGACAAAAGCAAACCAATCAATGGTGCTGTTTTGCTTTTAAGTATGCGAAGCACCGCGGCACAAAGCTGTTGAAGGCGGCAGCTCACACCCCTTCCGTCAGGAGCAGAGAAAGAGAGAGAGAGAGAGTTTGTTTTTCAAGCAAAAATCAATACGTGCCCTTCGAGCTGACATGCAGCTGCACAAAAGATAGCCACGTGAAGATAATCTTTCAGCATTTTTAGACGAGCGTCCGTATCGTCTAGGTGTGCGAACAGCCCCCCTGTTCAATCCCCCTACGTCAGGATCAGAGAAAGTCAGCGAAAGAGAAAAGTAAGCCGGGTAGCTTCTCAGCCATCTGCCAATAGCGTCCCTTGTATGAAATCAACTGGGCAAACCAACTGAGGAAGCATGTACCAGAAATTAAAAGACCCATTGTCCGCAGAAACCCGCGAAGCAGCGAAAAATCCGCGATATATATTTAAATATGCTTGCATATAAAATCCGCGATGGAGTGAAGCCGCGAAAGGCGAAGCGCGATATAGCGAGGGATTACTGTACTTGGTGGTTCATTCCTTCTGTATATAATCTTCCTGAATGCTATTCCTAATATTTAAGTATGATTTTTATATGTGCACTTGGTATCAAAGTACCACAAACATATGTCCGTAATAATGAGATGCAAACATTCATCTCATTTTATAATTTATTGTCAACCCCCGTTGAACATTAAAAGAGACATACTGCATCATAACACTAAAAATAATGCAAGAATAAATTTCCTAGAAAAGGATTTAATGCATTGTGTGTAATAATTTATTATAATGTTAGCACATGTCACTTTATGGGTATTTTATGCATTTTTTTAAGAATAGAAGCATTTGAACATGTTCTGGAGTCAATGGTATGCATTTCATATGTGCCTTGTTAACTGTCAGGCTAGCATTTGAGAATACCCATTCAAATAACAGATATTTTGGGTATTCTCAGACAGCTTCTCACCATAGTCAAGCTGCATATTAAATCCGTCTGACTCCAACATGCAGTGTATGAGTGTCAAGGGTGGGCCCATCTAGCTGCAATGTTTTGTGCATTGTCATGAATACATATTCTGACTTGTCTTTGACTCCCTATAGCAACAGTTAGTATCCAGGCAAGGCTGTCACCTGCCTGTCTCACTGAGATATTTTGTGTTTGTTGTACCTGTATAATTGTCTTTATTTGTGTAGTGGCACATTATTTTGATGTAATTCTTATTTGTTACTGCAGTCTAAAAGTTAAATGTCTGTAAAACTGTACTGACTTTGGCTAAATGACTTTTCAGCATGTGTATCCATTACCCTGTGTTTTTTTATTTTTTTTAATTTTTTTTATTTTAAACACTGTTGTTGACAGTACTTCTAGATACAATGCAACACCCTGGATCGAGATAATGTCAAAGGCATTCGGCAGGTCATTAACATATTGATTGGTAATGTCTCTTGTGGACAACCTCTGTGCAATTTCTTCTGGCCATTAGTCTTTAGTATAGGGTGGTCCAGATCTAACTTTGCAACTTTTCATGCAATGCAATAATTGCATAATTAGATCTGGACCACCCTGTATATTAATAATATAGTAGATTGCTACAGTCACACCTTGTAAAAGGCATGATTGTTTTGTGCATGCATTGTATAACAGTGCTGCTTTTGTATTTCAGGAGAGTATTATACAATTTGCAGTGTAGTCAATCACCCTTTCACATGAACTATTCACAAATCAAGCTTTTAAATCTTTGATTATTTATTTCTTTGTCCTCCTTAAACAATTGCATTATTGTTTTAATATGTGCTGTTAGTTAATACCACTATTCGGTTGTTGAATAAGGCTGTATGAAACAGTTTGTTTGGGTCAGTGACAAAACTAATCACACCCTGTAGTTGTCCAAAATCCCTGCAATAGCTTTAAAGTTCCCCATTCAAAAAGAATCCAGCTTAGTTTACACTTTAGAGTTTGTTAGAGTATCCATTATGTAGCATGATAAGGCAAATTTAGATGATAAAAAATACATTGTTCTGTTGTTGAGAATCCCTAATGTTGTAGACACCTTCTATAGGTTTTTTGACAGTGCAAATTTATAGGGATTTATGAGTTATTGTGTTGTGTATAACACTGTTTTAGCTTTTGTTTAAAAGAGGTATATAGTAGTGGTATTTATTAATAAACAAGTTCTCAGGTACTTGGAAGCTAATAAGAAACGAAAATTGTTTTGTACCAACTTTTTTTTTTTTTTTTTTTTAATATAAGACTCCTGATACCAGTAAGGTTGAAATATAGATTACAGTATATTAAAAATGTAATTTAAGGGTCTATTAATTTCTAGGATATTATACATTACTTCCTAATCTGCCTTATTTTCTCAGTGGCATTTTACTTATCTTGTTAAATTATAATTTAGTCATTTTCACTAGATCAATAGCTACTTAGTATCTATCTATCTATCGATCTAGTGAAAATGACTAAATTATAATTTACCAAGATAAGTAAAATGCCACTAAGAAAATAAGGCAGATTAGGAAGTAATGTATAATATCCTAGAAATTAATAGACCCTTAAATCACATTTTTAATATTACATCATGGCTGAAGTAATAGTCTGTTAGTGCCAGGAAGTTCTTATGAGGTAAATAGTTTCTTTCCAAAATCGTACTTTTAACTTTTGTATAATATATATGCAGCTTTATCACATTCAGGTAACACTGTAGTGTTGAAAGGTGTATTTATATTGTTATTTCACACTTCCATCTGAAATAGATTTTGTTTAAGTTCCTTGGGTTTAAAATACTGTATATTTTTATATCACACACAGTGGTGTTTAATGTATTATTATGTCAAAAAGGGTGAAAACAACTACGCATTCCCGGAGTGAATCTTTATCACATAAGGATACAGTTAAAATTCCATTTGCTCTCAGTTTCTGAAATATATTATGTGGTGTTTTACATATAGTTGAAGTATCTGTAGCAAAACAAAAGAGTCAAGAGGGCTTAGAGTGTTTTGAATGAGTACAAAAATAGAAGATCACAGTATGTTAAATGAATTCTTGAAGTTTTACTCACTCACTGAGTCCATTTGAAACAGATGTGAGCCAAATGATTACCATATTTTGGCAGGGATATCTTTAATTTTAAGATAAATATCTCAGTGTAGTGGAATTTGATATGACGTGAATCCCAAGAACTACATGGGCATCCACAGTCCTTGCATACTGGCCAAGTCAAATATATGTATTTACCATAATTGTCTTTTATGGAGCAAACAAACTGGGTATGTCTCACTTTCATTTTTAGAACTGTGCAGATTGATGAAGGTCTGAATTTATGTGGGGAAGCAGTCCAGAACAGGAGAGCTACAGTGCTAAAGTTGACCAGCAGCTGATTTATTAACACAAAAAGTATTTCGTCTTTTGTCTTCTCAAACAAAAAATGTTGGAGGGAAGGTTTTTTTCCCTCCACATTGAGCCAAGATTTTTGCCTTCATGATGCGATTATATATGGTCAAATGTTACTAATAATGAGGATTTCTGCTTGTGTCATGCATGAAAGCAAAAATTGCGATTGGTCTTTTTTTGATGGGCTCAGATATATTTTTTTTTCCCCCCAGGAATTCCAGCTGAGCAATTTTTGTGATTCTGCTAGAAGCCCAAAACGTGCATGCCAATATTATCTTTACTACAAAATCTTTCTGTTGAATTTTCATATTTGTGTGTGTTCGTGCTATTTTTTCCCCTCCCTGAAGTCCATTTATGGTAGGTTTCCAGTGGGTGTTCAATCAAGTCTCTTGTTTCTCCTGGCAGGGTTTTCGATGGACAGCCCCCAGCTTTCACCCTTCACCCCGAAGAGCCCACTGAGCTTGTCACCTTCTATCCAGATGTCAACACTGAGCCTGCCAGGTCAGGCACCCTCACCCCTTCAAAGTCCCATTCTGAGCGAGGTGGGCAGTGCCAAGCTGGAGGAGGATGAGGAGGGCAGGAGGAAGGTATACTCTATTCTCCACATCCCAGTCCCCAGTCATTTGCTGTTCAGCCCTTGACGCTCCATCTTGATTTGCCTGTTCCCTGTCTGTTTCACAAACTAGTTTGAAAGTTTCAGTTACTACCCTGTGTCTGCTTGTTCCTCAGTCCCTGTAATCCCTTTGAAATCTGCTTGTAGTCCCACAGGAGTAGAATCTAGACTAAATGTGCTTATTTATTGTGCCCCAAACCCAATACTTTACCAAATATCTCAGCTGTTGCTTACTGGGCTTAAAAATCCATTGATGCCAGTTGTTTCCCAGCTAAAATTTAACCTGTAAGTATACAGTATATTTAAAAAGAGAATTTTAAATGCTACTACTTTGGAGAATTTTCTTAACCAAAGAATGAGGTATATTATGTTCCACAAATTATATTTTTCATCTCCTAGTTTGCTTTTATTTCTCAATGGCTTAACATGTTTTAAAAATACACTGAGCTAAAAAATTAAAAGGATATTTAGTCTGCAGCTTTGTGCAAAAGTTACTTTGCAACAAAGTAGGGTTTTGGGATTTAATTTATGGTTTAGACTGACAGGAAAAACTGAGGTAAAACTAGTTTTAAAAAGTATTGGAACCAATTTTTCATAAATTCATATTAGATTGTGTTGTCTGATATACCAAAATCCAAGATTACCTGGTAGGACAACTAATGGAAATGGTTACAATTCACATAAAATTTGTTTAAACGATAATGAGTAACTATATGTCAGCATCTTCTCCTTGGTAAATTGTATTAAATGATTTTCCAAAAGTGTGAGTGCTTGAGGTTTCTGACATAGTCAAATAAAAGTCAGAACTACATTGACTTGGTGCTTGCTCACATGGTAGAGTATTATAGAAATAGTAACCTGTTGCCATATTAATGGCCAAGAAAAGTTGTGTAACTGTACCGCAATGATTTTTTTGCAGAAGGTAATGCTATTTGTTTCTAATTTTATTTGTACAATACATTTTCAGATATTTTACTGTGTGCGTAAATAATTAACAGTATACTGAATAGACCTATCCATCTACTTTTCTGACACACTTAACATGTTTAGATTTGATGCAGTAATGCAACTGTTGGAGTCAAAGAAGAATTCTTAATTTTAAATAGATTTAATTTAATATTCAAGGAAAAAGTGTCTCAAGCTTCATAGAACACTACTTTAAATATCTATCTATATGCATTGCTTTTATATATATAATGTACACATACACGTACATATAAACATATATATTATTATTGTGTGTGTGTATAAAATCATGAACATTTAAAAGTCATGCTATCACTTCCCCTTTTATTTAATAATTCAGTAATATTAGTGGATAGCAAATCTAGTGCAATGTTTCTGTGTAACCTATCTGGGAGACTCTCTTAACCTTCCAAACAATGTTTATTTCATATGTTTAATATATAATAAAGTTAAACTTTTTTATAATAGAAGGGTTGTACATAAGCCAGTTTAAGGGTAGTGATGACCCTTTGTTGGATTCCCCCACTCCCTCGAAAATAATTGGAATACTAGGATACTTTGATTAGTGATTTAACATTAGTATCCCAGGAAAGGGGAGAGACTGTGCTGATTGGTGCAGAAAAAGGCCTGTGGCCAGTATGAAAATTGCTAACAGGTCAATTAATGCAGAACTTCTTGTAGTTTATTGCTTGTTTTCTAAAGTATGACATTGGCTGACAAAAACATCCAGCTTCACAATAAAAAAAAATTGCCCCCGAGAATAAAGTGGATACAGATATGTTTTTGTTGTATCATACACAACAGAAAACCAGGTAGAATGTTAAGTGTTAACAGTAAAAGGTGATCTCAAAGAGCTTCAAGATTGCATCAGTTTACATTGTGAGTATGTTTTTGGTTTAATAAAGAAGTAGGGCTAGTTTTGGGGCAACTATAAGTTTGGCATCATGACATGTTAAAAGTCATTATTTAAATAATGCAGTATTTATTGTGCCCTTTCCAGATAAGGAAGGGTAGGGGGGAAAGGTAAAACAAACAAAGCACATTTCCTAGTACATTAATTGGCAATGAGTACTTATTAAGATAAGAGCATACTTGGTAGGAGAAGAGAGGAGCTAAGAAATATGCCATGTCAGGGCCAAGGATGCAAGAACATTAGTCTTTAGCTTGTTTTATCATTCAAGAACACCCTACATAGTTATTGTGTAGATTAGCTCTGTAAAGCCTTCTAAAGAACCATGTATGGATCTTTATTGTCCTTTATGCTTCATTTTACTTCAAGTGGCTATGATTGTTACTAATTCCAATAATGTTTACGTGTTCCAGAAACAGATTTCCGCAAAACTGTCTCCATTCACACAAAGAATTGTAGGATTAGTAGCCTTAGCAACTGCAAAGTACAAATTCATAAACTACTTGTTCAATACTCAGTTGATTTATTACGAATACATTTAACCAGTGTGACAATAATTAAATACATATTTGTAAACAAAGTAATTGCAAAAGACTTTTTTCCCCTCTGTGAATAAACTTATGTAAATGTAGTTAGTAAGAATGCGGTGTACATGTATGGAATCGAATTAAATAGTTTCAGATAGACAGTAATGCTGTAAATATGCCTGCATTGTGATGAGTGGCTATATTGGGGAAACCAATCAAACTGGACAGACATGATGTTAAGTATTCTCTTCATGATTTAATGGAATGTTCTGTTTAGGAAAGAAAGGAGACAAGACTGGTGGGTGATGATGTAGATTTATAACAAAATCCACAGCCTGCAGAGCCATGGAGAAATAGCAATTTGGTTAGTACGGAGGGCCAAGAGACATGCCACAGGATTTAACTGAGAATATGGAGGGATTGACTTAGCTCTCTACTGTAAAGGAGAAATCATTTAGAGGGTTTCAGTATGAGCAGATTTTCAGGTTGCATCAAAATATAAACCTTCCAAGAAACCTATATAGAGAGTCTTAAGCAAACATATAAAATGTTTGCTTAACAATGGGTACAGATGTCAAAGAAGTTGGTATGTTAATTTAAACTTTTTATGGCTCTGAAGTCCAGTTGATTTAATTACAGCACCTGTAAAGAATAAATGTCTGTGTGTCTGTCTGGTTTCTGTGTCTCTGTCATTCCAAAAGATGGCATATCAGACATTTTAGTAATAAAATGCATTGCATTTGTCATTCCAATAGATGGCGCATTACAAATATTAACACTGCTTTTTCAAATACCATACCAAATGATACATGTATGGTGCACTGCAAGCATTAGTTACTTAGATTTCAACATATCTTACATAACTGGCACAGCTAGTATATGCATGTAAAGCCTCTTGGACTATTACATGTTTCATTGTTTTACAGTGTTATACAACAATAGATTTATTTATTTTGACACTGACCTTCAGAAATGTATTCTTAAATGTTAAAGACAAATTTCTACCAATCTAAATTTATTGCAATTATTAAGCACATTTAAAAAGTGTGTAGATGAGATATTGGGACACCTTCACTATTAGCTAAATAAACAAGCTTGATGCACAGATTATTCTCCTCTTGTTTGTCAAGTGCATCACAAAATCATTAATTGCCCAAGTGTTCACCCATTCAATTCAGTATTTTGGCCTAGATCCTTAACATTGTTGTTTTTAAGCCATTCCTACATAGCTTTGGTGTTATATTTTGAGGTCATTGTCTTGCTGGAAAATAAATATTCTTTTAAGTCACTGTTCTCTTGCAGACTATTGCTGATTTTTAAGTGTTTAGCTACCTTAATTTTTCCCCCAGCCTTTACAATCCTTCTGGGACCTGCTGCAGAGAGACAACCACACAGCATGATCATCTTGCTTCACGGTAGGGATGATGTGTTCTTCATGATGTACACCAAACACAACGTTTAGTGTTGGTCTCAACAGATCATAGGACCTTTACCATAATTTCTGGTAAACTCTAACCAAGATGTCATGAGATTTTTTTCAACAGTGGCTCTCACAAACTTTTCATGAAGCTTCAACGGGTATACTACATGGGCAACAATTATTGTATGCATAGCCTCATCTCCGGCTTGAAAGCTTCTAACTCCGACAGGGTTGTTTGGTGGCCTTTCTTACTATTTACCATCTTACACAGTCATTCATTTTTTTGAGGATAGCCAGTACTTGGCAGATTTAGAGTTGTTCCTTAGTTACACTCTATTTCTTAATGATTGACTTCACTATACTCCAAGGGATATTCAGTGATTAAGACATTTTCTTGTATTCATCCCCTGACTGGTAGTTTTCAATATCTGTATCACAGAGATGTTCAGAGTACTTCTTTGTCTTCATGCTGTAGGTGCTGGCAGGAAACTAACTCATTGGCAATTGGACGTTCTAGATACAGGAATATTTATATTACAGTCACTTGAAACACCTTGACTTCAAGGTGATCACCTATTAATGAATTATGTGACTTCTAAAATTAGCTTGTAGCGGGGCCACATAGTTAGTGTTAAATGTCAGTTCTGAGTGCGTCTCGTTTCATTGTCCCGTTTGCTGTTTGTATGTGTATCAGTTAATGCCGTCCCCGAAAAGGGGGACGGATGATGGAAGGAGACCACAGCCACAAACTTGGAAAACACCTGTTCACAATTAATCAATTACTGCCGTCACAGGACTATTTAAGCCAGCAGGAGGAGAAGGAAGAGGGAAGGAGAGAAGGAGATTTTTTCACATTCACGACCACGAGCCATCTGCACCTGTTATATTCCACATCGCGCATTTCCATCCAGATTGTTTTTCTATCCGCCGGTCTTGCTTCAAGGACCTCATCACGAGAGACCCCGGGGTCGGAGTTAATCATCCACCACGCACCGAGGATTCACGGTGAGGCTGCTCCATTTTCTCTGGGGAAAATCAAACGACTCATTTTCGCTAATTCAGTCAACCGCATTCAGGACAGTTTCCTTATTGCCGGACTCACGTTCACATTCATTTCCATATATCATTCAATTGTTGTTATTCGTGTTGTGTGTTTATATGTTACAGGGACAAGGGAGGGTTTTTGTTGTATTTATATTTGGTGGTGTCTTGTTGTTGCTGGGATGGAGGGATATTTATATTTATATCTGTTTTCTATTTTTTGCATGTCTTGTTTCATTTAATACATTTAATCCGTTTAATTTTACATCCTGCTTTTGTGTACTTATATTTTCACCGTCGATTGTGGGGAGAAGATTAATTGGTTAGAAGTACGGCTTGATAGTTAGATTCTTTCTCAGTAAATCATCCAGGCCACAGGTCTTGGAGGTGTAGCTGCCGGCTGGGTAAAGGGGTCGGCCGTTACAAGCTGCCTACATTAAGTTGTGCCATAGTTAATACTTAGGTAATGATATTTTTTTAATAATTGTAATAAATTTAGATTTGTAATGTATTATGATTTTCTGATGATCAGTATCAAAAAAGTCCCATTAAATTCACTGTGATTTTGAGTTATAAAACATTAAAACATTTAAAAGAATGAAGGGACCTGTAGATAATGTGCCCTGGACTGATCCTAAGTGGTCTCTCCTTTTACTGAGACTGTTTGCCATCTGTTTGAGAGATGTGGTTGTGTTTTTTCTGAAAACCGCCAGCATACTTCCCAATGTACATTGTATTCTAGGCATCAAGGTTCAGTCCACAGTTAGAACTATACACACTGGTGGCAGCCCAGTTAGTCATATAAATTTGATATTATTTAATTGTGATATCACTGGATGCAAGAAAACAACACAGAGAGCCTACTGTTAGAGCATTCTGCTGCTCAGGTCAGTTACCAGAAACCGTCAGTCTCTTTCCTGAACTGCGTCTCACACTGTAATGTATTTGCCTCTTCTTCTGGACTGGATAAATCTGCCATTCACATTCAACAGGAAACGGTGCCTTTCCTGGGAGCACAGGGCACACTGTGGCAGACAGACTTGGACAGGTTGAGCCCATCTAAGGTATAACATCACATTCACACCAATGTTAAGCCAGTGCATAGATACACTGTAACTATCTTTTCATTTCTGAATGTTATGTCAAAAGTCTGCACACCTTTAATGAGCTGGAAGTGATTTCAGTTAGTTCTAAGTAGAGTTAGTACTCATTGTCGGATTTCCTTGATGTTTTCTTGGTTGCAGAGTATACAGGCAACCAAACGTAAGTTTTCCAGTGTTTTCCAGCAGGCGGCGCTAGCTCCCTGGTTGGAATAAGTTCTTTTTTTAATTGTGGCGGCTTAAGTAACCCGAAACTATGTAGATAAAATATTGAAAGCCGATACCCCTCCCTTCGTGATACGGCAGTAAGAAATCACATAGGAGAAATAGCTTTCTTTAATGACGATTTACATGGCATTACAGACGAAGGAAGCCATAGCAAGACTTTTCACCGAAGTGGGAGCTCGATGTATACAGTCTGCCATTTTTGTCGCTGCGCTGGAAGGATTTTCAGGATCGGATGACGTTATCTCCCATCCGTCCGTTGGCTTCAAAGGTGTGCCGGGCAATGTTCCAAGGCTTTATACTTTTTCTCCATGTGCAGACCCCTACTTAGGTAAATCATGCCATTCCAAACAAGGAAAAGAAGATCCAATGTCATGCTGACTCTGTCACACAGAAATCGTACAATGCCCAGTTTCGTAGTTGTCCCTTTCTTGTCTTCTAATTCTTGCCTAGTTCTAAATGATGAGCCCCTGTGTGCTAAATCTGGCCTTGTGTTAGCTGTACATGTGAGAAGAAGCAGATTTATAATTTTTTTTGTACAGAGAACAGTGACATATTAAATATATAAACTTATTACAGACTACCCTTTGTCACTGTGTCTGTGACAAAAACAATCCCTGAGGGTCTTGTCCACAAACCAAAAGGTTCTTGATTAGTGTGTAAACAGCTCCTTAAAAACAATGTGGAAATGTGGGGTGTAGTGCCCATTCGTCTAATATACCAGCATAAATAAATACTTAACAACGATAAATTACAATACAATTGGACGAACAATTACATTTAACATGGTATTACTAAATAGTGATCACTAAATCCCACCAGTGGTGTAGGTGGAGATCTCCTGTTACAGTGGTGTGAAAAACTATTTGCCCCCTTCCTGATTTCTTATTTTTTTGCATGTTTGTCACACAAAATGTTTCTGATCATCAAACACATTTAAGCATTAGTCAAATATAACACAAGTAAACACAAAATGCAGTTTTTAAATGATTGTTTTTATTATTTAGGGAGAAAAAAAATCCAAATCTACATGGCCCTGTGTGAAAAAGTAATTGCCCCCTTGTTAAAAAATAACCTAACTGTGGTGTATCACACCTGAGTTCAATTTCCGTAGCCACCCCCAGGCCTGATTACTGCCACACCTGTTTCAATCAAGAAATCACTTAAATATGAGCTGCCTGACACAGAGAAGTAGACCAAAAGCACCTCAAAAGCTAGACATCATGCCAAGATCCAAAGAAATTCAGGAACAAATGAGAACAGAAGTAATTGAGATCTATCAGTCTGGTAAAGGTTATAAAGCCATTTCTAAAGCTTTTGGACTCCAGCGAACCACAGTGAGAGCCATTATCCACAAATGGCAAAAACATGGAACAGTGGTGAACCTTCCCAGGAGTGGCCGGCCGACCAAAATTACCCCAAGAGCGCAGAAACGACTCATCCGAGAGGTCACAAAAGACCCCAGGACAACGTCTAAAGAACTGCAGGCCTCACTTGCCTCAATTAAGGTCAGTGTTCACGACTCCACCATAAGAAAGAGACTGGGCAAAAACGGCCTGCATGGCAGATTTCCAAGACGCAAACCACTGTTAAGCAAAAAGAACATTAGGGCTCGTCTCAATTTTGCTAAGAAACATCTCAATGATTGCCAAGACTTTTGGGAAAATACCTTGTGGACTGATGAGTCAAAAGTTGAACTTTTTGGAAGGCAAATGTCCCGTTACATCTGGCGTAAAAGGAACACAGCATTTCAGAAAAAGAACATCATACCAACAGTAAAATATGGTGGTGGTAGTGTGATGGTCTGGGGTTGTTTTGCTGCTTTAGGACCTGGAAGGCTTGCTGTGATAGATGGAACCATGAATTCTACTGTCTACCAAAAAATCCTGAAGGAGAATGTCCGGCCATCTGTTCGTCAACTCAAGCTGAAGCGATCTTGGGTGCTGCAACAGGACAATGACCCAAAACACACCAGCAAATCCACCTCTGAATGGCTGAAGAAAAACAAAATGAAGACTTTGGAGTGGCCTAGTCAAAGTCCTGACCTGAATCCAATTGAGATGCTATGGCATGACCTTAAAAAGGCGGTTCATGCTAGAAAACCCTCAAATAAAGCTGAATTACAACAATTTTGCAAAGATGAATGGGCCAAAATTCCTCCAGAGCGCTGTAAAAGACTCATTGCAAGTTATCGCAAACGCTTGATTGCAGTTATTGCTGCTAAGGGTGGCCCAACCAGTTATTAGGTTCAGGGGGCAATTACTTTTTCACACAGGGCCATGTAGGTTTGGATTTTTTTTTCTCCCTAAATAATAAAAACCACCATTTACAAACTGCATTTTGTGTTTACTTGTGTTATATTTGACTAATGGTTAAATGTGTTTGATGATCAGAAACATTTTGTGTGACAAACATGCAAAAGAATAAGAAATCAGGAAGGGGGCAAATAGTTTTTCACACCACTGTATGTCTTTCATTACTTACATAGTCAGCATTGCAACTGAATATCACTGGGCCTGTGCAGTGGGTACCATTGCCTCAGATTATAGTATAAATCTATATAGCACCTTGGTGGACTTTACTATTTTTTGGCACTTATAACATTTCTAACTACAGTATGTTGATATATGTGCCCCACTCTTTGGTGTCTGATCCCTTTAAATGGGTTACCATAGTTGTAACACAAATCAGATGCTATTCCAGATCTGTTGCTATGATTATTAATTGTTCTTAACCAGTATTATTGCATAATTGTACACTATCTTTTATCCTCCCCAACTTCACTATGGGATGTTCTATTCCCTTTCACTTTACAATTTAACATCATTAGTGGTAACTTATGCATATCCTCATACCCTTGAGCCCTTCTTATACCACTTTCAAGTATATTCCTAAACTTACTATATACATGCCTTGTCCAACCCAGTGTTTTGTAGACAAAATCTTTTGCTTGGTGGCTTTGCAGATCCCTCTGAACAAACATGTGACTGGTACAGGAACTAAATAGTCTTTGCCATTACTGGAACAAGAACTACACAGTCTGATTGCCATTAGAGAGCTAATGAGATGTGCATGAAGCTAATGAAGCTTTCCCTTCAGCAGAGGAACACTTCACTTCAGGCCATGCACTGGATACAGCAGTAAATCAAGGGAGTCTTTGCATTGCAGCTGTCATCTCTTCACTTCAGTGGCATTTCATACTCTGTTTGTGTTAAATTCCATAAAAACTTTGTTTCTGCAACAAAGGTCTGCACAACCATATCATTGCATCAGATTTACCTAAGTAGGGGTCTGCACATGGAGAAAGAGTACAAAGTCTTGGAACATTGCCCGGCACACCTTTGAAGCCGATGGACGGATGGGAGATACCGTCATCTGATCCAGAAAATCCTTCCAACGCAGAGATGAAAATGGCAGACTCTACACAAGGCCTTGCCATGGCTTCCTACCACGTAAACCGTCATTAAAGCAAGTTAAATTATTTCTCCTATGTGATTTCTTACTGCCATATCAGTAAGGGAGGGGTATCGCCTTTTAATATTATATCTATATCTTTTTGGGTTATGTAATATGCTGCAATTAAAAAAGAACTTATTCCAACCAGGGAGCTTGCGCCCCCTGCTGGATAAAAGTGGCGACGAGGATGGGATTGTGGCTAAATTAATAACCGCATATTTATAATGTATCATATATATATATATATATATATATATATATATATATATAACACACTTCTGATAATGACGGCTTGGAAGGTCTTGGTCAGGTACTGAAAAAAAATACCAGGATGGATGCGCGCACAGTCATGGACTCCCATGGCCGAGTTATACTGCTCTAAGTGCTTGACCCTAACTGGGATGGGATATTAATCCCATGAAAGTGCAAGAGGTGGTCTTGGAAGATGGGCTACAGTGCAGGGGCAAGAAAAAACAAATAGCTGCTGGTGAATTGGGGTAGCTTCTGCTAATCGCATTAAACGGGTTGGACTTAAAAGTCCAAAGTATGATTATAAAAAATAAAACCCATAAAGTCTCGATCGCGCTTACTAAAATAATTGTAGAAATCTTTAATGGCAACATAGCAGCCCGATATAATCCAAAATACACGAATCGTCCGCCTATTAAAAACGCACTTTATGAGCTGTGCAGCTGTTGCTGTCATGCTGCCCAGATTAAAAGGAGCAACCCCCAAAACACTGATAAGTGTCATAAAACGTATGTTAAACAAATACTGATAATTGCAGGACATCAAAAACACACAAACTATGAAATTATTGAAGTTATCTTATAAGTATTACCTAAATTACAAGCCTGCATTATAAGCTAGTGTTAAAAAAGGAAACTGCAGACTGTGTACACAAATAGCACTAAAATATGAAAAGCTCTAACTTAAAATGGAAAAAGAACAAATACATTTGGTTTTAACTTTGCAATGAGAAGCATGCCTCTGTTACCTTCCTGTAAGGACTGGCCATACTTTAAGAAGGTATTAATTGGATAAGTGTGGATTTAAAATGAGACAACTTCTCACATGACAAAGAAATATGATTATACAGTAGATGTCATTGGGTTAAAGTAAATAAAATGTCTCCACTTTTGTTTAATCTAGTCATAAACATGCAAAACATTTTTCCTTTCACACCCTGATCAAGTTTAAAGGAAAAATGCCCTTTTCATAATAAAGAGAAATTTCTTGCAAGAAGCAGAATGTGCCTGATGTGCGTGAATGGAGGTTGTGTATTTCAGGAACTATAAGGGTAAAGCGTGTGATGACGCAGTGGTTAGTACTTTTGCCTGGTGATAGGAAGTAAAAGTTCAAGCAGGTATGTTTTCCTTGTTGAGTCAGCAAATTTTCTGTGACTGCGTAGCCTTTTCTGGGAATGCTGTCTTGTAGAATTGTGCCATGTGATTTCCCAATGGGTGGATTCACATTGTTGTCGCTGAATCAGTTCGCCACAGAGTTTCCATGATCTGGAGACTAGCGCTGTATGAAACTGAGCTAGATGTGCTCCTAATTTGATGAAAGTAATACCAGCTTTGCATCCTAAGAAGTTCTTTGATTGTCATGATAAGCATGAAGGTAAAGAAGTAAGTTGTTTTGATTGGCATGATAAATAAATACACATGAAGGGAAAGATGTGTTTAAGTGCATTGAACGGTGGAAAAAAAAGCACACCCTCGAGTGAGTTTATGGTACATGTGATAGAGATCTCTGTGAATGAAGTGCAATTGTAAAAGAGAATATGAGTATGAGAATATTTTTTGTTAAAAACTATGAGAATATGTGATATTTGAAAGAATGAAGCAATTGCAAAGTGTGTTGAAATGACTGCAAAAATGAGTCTGTCGTTTGTGAAGAGTTGCTTTCTCCAGTGTGCTGAATGTTGTTTAAAGAACTTCTGCTTTAGCCAAGTACACCACTTGGGCATGAACTGGGATAAAATCTAGCAAATAAATCAATCCATCTATCTATTATATAAAAAAATCTTGGGTCGAGACGGGATTATCTCAGAGAGACACTTTGACGTCACGCAAGACTAGACATTACAACCTAAGGAAGCAAGACCCATGAGACGGTGACTTTTGCACGTCACACCCTACTTACATCTAACCTCACAGTTGTTGGAGTGCTTTTGGCAGACACACTTCATGTGCTTCCAGCTCTTAAAAATGTTATACGTTCTAGATGGCACGTGAACGACTAAGCAAAGAAGAAAGAGCAGCGCATCGAAAAGAGACACGAAAGCATTGGAGAGAAAAGAAGGCAAAAAAGGATGCACAAGAGAACAATAATCTATTTGCAAATTCAGAATATAAGGAAAGTAATAATCAGCTTGGACCAAGTGGAATTGAAAACCTCTAGGTCCAATCGAGGTCAGATATAAAAGATTTCATAATGACGTTCAAAAACGTTGGCGCAATACACATGCAGAGCAGGTAAGAAATTATGAAAGTAGTCAAATTTGAAAGGCTCAAAAAAAAAAAAAAAAAAGGCGCAATACACATGCAGAGCAAGTTAAAGAATATGAAAGTAGTAAAATTCGAAAGTATCAAAAAAAAAAAAAATCGCATTAGCACAAACGGAAATTATTACTCGGTGAAATAACGAAACAGCAAAAAGAGATCGAATATATGGACATGGGTGATATGTCAGAAGTATGTAGATATTGTAAGGCTTTAAACTTTAAGTCATAGACTTGCAGATCGTCTAATTTGTCTTGCCATCAGGGAAAAGTAGTGTTGTCTCCCAATGAAGAAGTGTATCTGGCGAGAATTAAAAGATTTGTTGTTTGGTGAAAGTGAAATCCACAAACACTACAGGCAAAATATCCGAGTCTACAATAATCTTTTTCGCGTTCGCATCATTCAATGCTCAAAACGTAGATTTACACGATTCAGGACCATACGCTATGAGAATCTGTGGTCCTGCAACAATTAAAGCTACGACAAGTTTAATTTCGAAGACACCATAATTCGGGCAGGTTTATATTTACTTTCATGGAGAAGCAATGCAACATAGAATCGAAACGGTGTTCGGTCAAATCAGAGCATACATTTACATGATCGAATTTAAAAAACAGGGTTTACCTCAAATGCATTTATTGGTTACTTTGCAAAATAAATTATTAACTGCTGTTGATGTAGATCGCTTTGTCTTTGCTGAAATTCCAAACAGAGAAACCTAACCTGAATTATGGTACAAAGTTCTTAAACACGTGTGTCACGGACCACATTTAAAAGATTCAGTATGTTGGGATTCAAAAGAGAAAAAGTGTTAAAAGAAATTTCCTAAAGCGTATGTTCAATCAACAGATATGACTAAGGCTGGCTTTCCAGATTATCGCCAAAGAGATAATCGTCACGAACAACACACTTATTACGGAAAGAAAGATGGAAAAATTGTGATGATTGATAATTTAATGATTGTACCATATAACCCGTATTTGCTCAAACAATTCGATTGTTATGTTAATGTTGAGTACTGTGCATCGGAAATGAGTATTAAGTACTTCTACAAGTACATTCATAAAGAGCACGATTGAGTATGCGTAGCTTTAGCCAAAGAACAGTCTCGGGACAAAGTTCAAGCATATTTAGGTACTCAGTACATCAGTGCAATGGAAAGCGGGTGGCATTTAATAGAATTGCCAATGTACGGTCAAAGTCATTCTGTTGAATTATTAACGATTCACTTACCAGGTCAGAATATGATTCAATTTAAAGAGGGCAAAGAAGCAGAAGCTTTAAAGGTAGTGAAAAATAGAAACTCAAAATTAATGGCTTATTTTGAACTTAATAAAACAGACTTAAACAAAAAAGAGTGTGTGTATGTATGTGTGTGTGTGTGTGTGTGTGTGTGTGTGTGTGTGTGTGTGTATATAAAAAATGTGTGTGTGTGTGCGCATCTAACTAAGCAGTTACTCGGACATTAAAAAGACAAACTAATTAATGTTATATGTGGTATTTTATTTTTTATATATATATATATATATATATATTTTTTTTTTTTTTTTTTTTTTTTTTAACTATACATAGAATTTTAATTATACAGATGGATTGAAATGTAAAGTTTTACTTCTAGAGGAATAATTGTTTCCAGTCTGCATTCAGCCCCCCTCTTCACAATGGAGGGGAACAGGGGTAGGGGTTGGCGAGCAGGAGCCAGAGCCCCCTAGTAATTAAATAAATAAATAAAAGAAGACAGAGTCTGGGGTGGCAGGTGCTCTCATATGTCATTATTTGTAAGTCTGTGTCTATTAAAAGTCTATGCTTCTTTGTCAGCTGACTAATCAATAATGTGATGCAAATCCTAAAGATGGGGGACACCCCACATAATAACATAGTAATAGGGGATCATATCCAATTTTAATTGTACTAGTAATACATGTGAATATTAAAAAAAATGCTATAGCAAGTAAAATCAAAAGTGATAATAAGAATAACTTAATTGGTATTGGTAATGAATCATGTACTTAGTCAGTGAACCTGGAATGTCATTGATGAAGCAGAGAAACACATGCTGTGTTAAATAAAGATGACCGATTGACCATGCTGAATCTTAGAAATGGGAGAGGTTCGTTTCAATAAAGTATTATAAGCATAAAAGATATGTAACTTCAAAACTGTAGATGTTGGTTTTCTCCAGATTCAGCTAACCTGCTCGCAGTGCCATTTCTTAACCAGCAGGGGACGCTAGTTCCCTGGTTGGAATAAGTTCTTTTTTAATTGCAGCATCTTAAGTAATCAGAAACAATATAGATATAATATTAAAAGGCGATACCCCTCCCTTCGTGATACGGCAGTAAGAAATCACATAGGAGAAATAACTTGGCTTTCTTTAATGATGATTACACGGCATTACAGACTAAGGAAGCCATAACAAGCCTTTTTACCAAAGTGGGAGCTCGATGTATACAGTCTGCCATATTTGTCGCTGCGCTGGAAGGATTTTCAGGATCGGATGACATTATCTCCCATCCATCCATCAGCTTCAAAGGTGTTCCAGGCAATGTTCTAAGACTTTATACTCTTTCTTCATGTGCAGAACCCTAATTAGGTAAATCATGCCATTCCAAACAAGGAAAAGAAGATCCAATGTCATGCTGACTCTGTCACACAGAAATAGTACAAAGCCTATTTTCGTAGTTGTCCCTTTCTTGTCTTCTAATGCTTGCCTAGCAGCTCTAAATTATGAGCCCCTGTGTGCTAAATCTGGCCTTGTGTTAGCTATACATGTGAGAAGAAGATTTATAAAATATTTTTGTACAGTGCACAGTGACATATTAAACATATAAACTTATTACATTCAGTAGGGCAGAAAGACATAATAACCCTTTCTCACCAAAAATATCATGCAAGAGTATACAGTATTATCTGGAAAAAATGTTGTATGATCTGATGAAAACTAGAAAGACCTTGGTCTTAACACAAATAGATTTGTTTGGTGTGAAGGCAAGATATCTTATTGCTCAAAGAACCAGGGACCTATTGTACCCAGTAAATACTAGCACAAAGTGTGCCATATAGCAATCTGTTGAATTGGCAGGGCATTCATTTCACTACCTGGATTGATTAATCAAGCAATTAATGCTCATCTGACATAGTTCCCTTCATAGCAATCACACATTGGTTTTGAAAGCTGTCATGATGGTACAGTAAAATAAATGAAAAACTGAAATCTTTAGGTTTCATTTTCTGCTTGGTGCCGTTGTTTGTTTGAATTAAATATTTAATCTTTAAAAGGGCATTAGTATGTATACAAACCACTTCCTAAATGTTCATTTTTGGATTACCAGCTTAGATCAAGACCCTTAATTCCCTTTTATGTATTCCTTCACTTATACAAACATATTGCACAGCCTTCAATCATTAGCCTTAGAATCACGATTAACTTAACACTAAACTTTGGGTGTTACAGCTTGGCTGCAGTAAACACATCTGTTACATACTGTACAAAGCAAGGCCAATGTAGTATCTGCTGATCTCTTCTTCTTCACTACTGCAGCAATATTTTGGAATATGTTTTTACTATGTCTTTAGTGAATTATTATAGTTTTCATTTCAAAGTTCTGAAACAAAATGAGTCATTTACAACTAATTAAAGTGGATGCTAAAACAGTTCCAGATGAAACAGTTCCAGCTGTCATCTTATGTAATGAACCTGTTATTCCCCAACTCACTCAACTGTTTTGCTTCCCATCACATAACAAATCATCCATCCATATATCCATTTTCTAAACATACTTACCCAGAGCAGGCTGGCAGGGAAGCTGGAGCCTATCTCAGCAAGGCAATGTGAATGCACGTTAGGCATTGTAAGTCTGACTTTAGGATTCCTACTTAATGATCTGTCCGAAAAGCTGCTTCAACTGCTTTTGCGGGTGATCTTAGCCTCATTTGAGGAGGCAAGAGTGAAATGGACTGGATTGGATATGGGGATGCGGGTTTCAAGCTATATACAATCTATTCTTTGCACACACGCTTAATATGTAGCTTTGTTGGATGTATTATTCATGTCAGGGTTCTGCAGTGGAAAATATAAAACTATTCTTAACATCTCTGACATTTTTAAAATGTCATTTTTCTTTTCTGAAATATAATTTATCTGAAAATCAGTATATTAATGGGCCATAAATTACTTATATGTAAATTTCACTTTTGTGATTCAGAAAAATGTCTCAACTAGAGATTTTACAATATAATTCAATGATTATATGGTAGTGTACAATACACAATCAAGAATATTAACTTGTATTATGTATACACATTAATCTAAAGTAAAATGAACAGAAAATTGAATGAAATGAACAACTTAAGTAATATTTAATTTTAAACTTGGCACATTGGGTCAAATGAATTAAACAATCTGCACAGATTCCCAGATTGGTACATGGGTGGGTTAATGCCTCTATGCACATCGACCTTTACAGATCTATTTCTGTGTGTGTGTTTGTACATTCATTTCTTTCTGTTCATCATCTAGCATGTGCTCTGGTAGGGTAAACAAGCTGTTAGTAACCTGTCCATCTGCATTTCAAATAAGAAAAGCCTCAGAGCTGATCCCTGATATAATCCCACTTCCACCTTGAACACATCCATCATTCCTACTGCAAACCTCACCATTATCACACTTCCCTCGTACATATCCTGTACCACTCTTACATCCTTCTCCTTACATCCTTACAGATATCATGCTAAAATCAACTTTTCTTGATGTTTGGTGAAGGGATGATATTCTTATTCTATTCAAGACTTCCAACTATATGGAAGTACAAAAGCAAAAGTTTCATCATATTGATTACACATAAAGATTGTAAGCTAGAATAGAGTTTAAAAAAAGTGTTTTCACATTGTTTCCCTAAATGTCACATACAGAATTTTGAAGGAGACCAATTTAAACAGCAGGGATTAACTTAGGTTAAAAAGAAAGTAGATTGATGTAGTGTTTTATTCCAGCTATAGTAAGTATTTGAATTAATAATACAGTATCATTTGTATTTACCCAGATAACACCAGTCCTGGAATAGTGAAATTATAACAATGGAGAAATTAAATTAAACTAAAATACTTGTAGTTAATATACTGTATGTATGTATTGAAGTTGGATGATAAACAATACAGAGATAACTCTAATGTGAGCTATCATAAGCTAATTATTGTAGGAGATTTTTATTATGTATGAAAGTGTTATAGGTCATCAGTGATTTCGACTGAAATCATTTAAACCTTGGCAATAATTTCACAGTTTACTAGAGATAATAAGCATTCACATCCTTGGAGGGTTCTATACCCCTATATGAGGATAGTATTCCTTCTCATCTACAGTACAGCATAATTATTCACAAATCAGCTGTTTTATTTTATTGACAATGATCTGCCTTTTTTAAATATTCCAAATATGATGTAATCATTATCTTGGACCACAGTCTACTAATAAAAATCGCCAGTGGTAATTAAACCCATTGACCCTAGCCAACAAAAATTTTACAGTAATACAGTATATTATGGTATATTTATTGAAACTAACGTATGTCAGGAATTATATATTTGCGAAAACACTCAAGGTATACCTGAGGGAAGCACTTATTTCATATGTTTTGTACAAAACACTAAAATGAATTTCATAATTGCAGTGATCTATAAGACTGAAGAGTAAGCAGACTAATCCAGTGATGATATCTTCAAAAAATGCCCTGAATACAAGAGAAGTAGAACAACATACTCACATTTTGTAGGCTTATCACTCTTATTGTGAGCATGGAGAAAAGACCCACTAGATTTCAGCCAAACAAATACACAAAAGGAAGTGTGAAACAGTACTTAAACAATAATAAAGCAGTTTAAACCAAAATGTCTATAGACCTCAGATTTTAATGAAGAAGAATTTCCTCATAAAATACTTTCCATGCCATAACATACAATCTGCAAAAAAAGGTGAACAAGCCATTGAGACTGCTTGAATTATAAGATGCTATGAATTTGTTGTGAAGCTAGAAAGCATTGTGTCCAGATGTCTATCCAGCAGAATTTTATAACATGCTGTATGTTAAATAAGCCCCATCAATGCTAGATACATTTAACAAAGCTAAATATGATAACATGCCACCCAAAGGATATACAGTAGATACTCTTTGTGAATTTCCCCTTGGAATTAATAAAGTATCTATCTTTCTATCTACTCTTGAGTAGTTTTATTTTACTTGCCAGTTAAATTACTGAATAAGGACATTAAGGTCCTGGTGAGAATTTTTAGTTAAATTAATAGAGAAACATGTTCCCATCGATAATATGACAAGATCAGACCAACAGTAAATGCCCTCTTTCGAAACGTTTAGATTTTTTTTTTTCTGGGTATAGTATATAAATTTTCAGTGTCTAAGCTTAAAGGGGTCTTAATGTCCCTAGATGCAGACTCTACGTATCCTGGAATTGGGATATCTCATCACTATACTTCAAAAATATGAATTTGGGCCCAATATTTGTCCTTAAATTAAGTTACTGTATTACTTTGTAGAATTCTGTTGGCGTGCACATTCATAAATTCTGATTACTTAATATTAGAATGTGCAACTAGACAGGTCTTTCCACTGTCACAGTACAGATCACTAGCTGTTCATCTTTGGCAAGAATCAAGACTCAAGATTCAAAGGCAATTATGAAAGGAGCAGTGGATCAAAAGATCTCTATGCAAATCACATTTTTTTTTAATTATTTAAACATCATTGCAGACTGTGCTAAACCTGTTGGATTGCAAGATCTCTGGAAAATAAATTAATTTGACTAATAGTCACTTGCATGCTAAATTAACCTCCTTAGTGTTATATTTACAACCAGAAAAATGTGCCAAAAGATCTTTTTTCCAACAGTAAAAATGTTTTTTTTAATAGAAACATATAAATGCCCAAATGTCAGCATTAATACAGTAGGAAAGGTATTTTGTGCCCACTGCTGTGCTGATGCAGATTTAGTATATGTGATTCATGTGATATGTTTTGAAATAGTCACCAAAGCACATAGGCACTGTTTGAGCAGATGTCAAAAGATTATTTTGTAATATTTTTTTCTACTGCTTGTGCACGACAGGGTAGAATGTCGGTGCCTGGCCTGCATGATCGACATTGCCCTTTGTTGTTATTGTAGCCTACCAACCACAAGGAATAGTGACTTCCATATTCCCCTGACACAAACATTAAAAGTTTCTGCAGTTTAAACATTGATTAGACAGACATCTGTGTTGTTCTTCCACTTGATTGCAGTCATTTTTACATTTTGCCACACAGCTACTGCACCACGCTGCTGTTTGATGCGTTCAGCGACAGGAGTCACCAGGCAAATCACAGCTGTTTGATCATATAGTGTTGTATGCGTTAATGTTCCTTTGAAATATCAAGCAGTTCAGGTGAGGTGTAGAAACTGTCCTTTATTATACAGTTACTTTGGTCAAGCAAAGGGGCCACCAGTGGCAGCACAGATGATGTATCAATGCCATATTGATTGTACTTGCCATCCCACTTGGTCTGTCTACCAGTGTAAAGTATCAGATGTACCCAAAGAATGCTCTGAACACCATTTGGATGTAATGCAGTGTATCAAAAACAGTCTTCCCTTGTAACTCATGTGACTTTCATAAATACTTATGACATGATCAGGAAATTCATCCTGTTCGTATTTTTGATGATTATCTTATACACATTCCACATTTTGTATAGGTTCAGTGATGGGAGACTGGCTTCATCATATTCATCATTATTAGTGAAATGCAAGTATTTTGCAATAAGTGAAAAATGACACTCACTTATAACTTTGCCAAAAATAAAGGTCTACAACATCCGGCTTGTGGATCAGTACTGTCCCTGAACTGGTTTACCCACTGTGCCCTGCAGTACTGGGAGACTGAAAAGTAATACATGCCATCTGCAGTGACGAGCAAATGGTTTACTATGACTTTTCTGGCACTGCTCAGCATAGCAGTTCTTTTTATGTATACTATTTTCTCCTCCAGACCATCATCAACAAATCATGAAGAGTCCACTGAATCATGATCAACAGACAGGGTTACCTGTAAATAGGCAACGAGGAGGTGCAGGATTGTCAGCAGTAGTATGAACACCAAATCTCTGAAACTTAGCAGGTTAGAGTCTACCAAACAGTTGTCAACTTCACTGTCTGTGTGAACATCTGATGACCAATTCACATTGTCCTCACTATCACTCGATCTGAGCAATGATTCACCATCAGTTTGTTCTAAAATTGGCTTTAGGGCTTTTTATTTGCCTCTCATCAATATTAATGAGTTGCCATAAAATAGAAGAACACATAAAAATACTCCTGATTTTTTTTGCAGCATGATGATATTTCATCCACTCGATGGCAGCAGAATAGTTTTCAGAGAGTTATTTGCAATTGACACTTTAAAGTGGATTGTTACACATCACCCTGAGTCTGATTCAGGCTTAACATAGAATTCTTAGCCCAGGTCACACTTGGGGTTGATGCCAAGGAGGTTAAATTGAAACACTTTCTGTTATCTCAGAGTTAGTCACAAAGAAATTCAAAGAGTTATTTATATTTATTATTAAGATTAAATTTTGCAAAAGATGGAAAGCATTAAAAATGTTGTTAGGTGATCAACTCTTCGATTGCAGATATCTGAACCATGATACCATAAATAGAATTAGAAGGTATTTGACCAGCACTTGTTTGGTTAGCCTTGAAAAGGACATCTTCAGATTCCCCTTTACATGCCTTACTTTGCAGTCCAGTCGTCAGTAACTTTTGTTAATTTACTAGCAGTCTAGTTGTGTGCCACACTTTCAGGAGACATCATTAGGCAGAAATGTATTCTGTATTACTCCAGTGTGCATTAACTATTTGTTCTGGTCCTTTGTAACTTGTACAATATTATATTTATAAGCAATAAATTTGTTTGAGAATATTTTTGCTAGTAAAGAGCAGCACAGTGATTAATATTTTTTAGAATTTATAAATTAACTTCCCAGTCTCCACTTCTGTGTGACAGGAATATGTCAATGTTTCACACAAGAAATTAATTAATTTATTCATAATGTACATCCTTCATCAGTTTGTGCAAAGCTTGTTGTTTGATCAAATTATACATCATACGTAATACAGGGTGCTCTGTTCAAATTTTGCTGTTTCAAAAGAAAAGTCTGAATAAGCGTAAGCTGCTCTAATTCAGGATGTTCGTATGAAATGTACTGATTTACTTCATGAGGTAGAGGTATGTTGTGAGCAAGAATATTTTGTCCAGTAATTTAAATATTAAAATTTGTGCTTCAATTTAAATGTTTAAACTATAAATATTATCAGCTTTATTAGAAATTTGTAACATTTCACCCTTTGATAAATGATCATAGAGGGCTAGATCACTAATAAAGAAGCAAAAGTCAAAAAATGACATTCATAATCACGGATAGTCTATAAATCAGGGCTAAAACTGGAGGGCTGCAGTGGCTGCTGGTTTTCATTCTAACCCCTTTCTTAATTAGTGCCCTGTTTTTGCTGCTAATTAACTTCTTTTGAGTTAATTTTAATTGACTTTAATTGACCAAACAGAAACAAAATGTGAAGTGAATGAACCAACAGAAGACCAACTAGGTCAAATCGTCAAACTCCAACCAATTTCACTCCAACCAGTTGATCAATTTGGCGGCAATTCTTGTTGTAAATTAAACCTGTTCTTTAATTCCATGGCTTGTTGTTGCTCTCATTGTGCAATAGCATACATTTCTGAAATTGTTGATTTTTTTCTTTTCTAAGAGCACTGTTAAAATGTTTTGGAGACCTGAGCAGATCAACAGTCCCGAGACCTTCACCTTTCTTTATTTTCAGATACTGCTGGTTATGTTTGGCTCATTTTGTATCTCATTATTTTTTGGCTGCTGATTAAGGAAAAAGAAAAAATTAAGGGGTCTGAGTCTTCAAGAGGAAGTCAATTAAAATTAATTCAAAAGAAGTTAATTAACAGCAAAAACAGGATATCAATTAAAAAGGGGGTTAGACTGAAAACCTGCAGCAACTACAGCCCTCCAAGACTGGAGTTGGGAGCCCCTGGTCTAAAACGATACTTTACATACTCATGTTTGATATTTGTCATTTTTAACCTTCGGGGAGTAGTTCTTAGTGGGCTAGGATCACCAGTAAAGAATCAAATTTCAAAAATATATTTGTGATCATCAACCTCAAATAGCATTAAACGACACTACACATGCCTATATTACTGATCCAAATTTTTGATTCTTTAGGGTCAGTTGATGTGGTGCGCCCAACTTCAAGTCCTTCTGACCATTTGATTCACCCTTTATCATAGGAGGGTAATTTCATGCATAAAATATAGTAAAAAAAAAAAAAAAAAAAAACGGCCTAAAAATGAGGGATTTTCCTATCTAGAGGGCCAAAAAGCTTTACATCTTGCATAACTAGACATCTGGGCAAGTTGGTGTTCTTGGACTGGTCCAAGAACACCAACACGGTTTTCAAGAAAGGGCAGAACCGGCTTTACCTACTGAGGAGGCTCAGGTCTTTCAATGTCTGTAGGAAAATGCTGACTATGTTCTATCACTCTGTGGTAGAGAGCGTGGTGTTTTTTGCAGCTGTGTGCTAGGGCAGTGGGGTGAAGACAGCTGATGCCAACAGGCTGAACAAGCTGATTAAAAAGGCTGGTTCTGTCCTGGGTTTCGGACTGGAGAACCTGGTGGAGGTGTCTGAGAGGAGAATGCTGAAAAAGCTTCTCGGTATCATGGACAACCCCTCTCACCCCATGCACGTCTCCTTGATGGGTCATCAGAGCACACACAGCAAAAGACTCATTGCCTCCAAATGCAGAACCGAACGCCACAAGAAATCCTTTCTACCTGTGGCAATAAGACTGTATAACTCTTCCTCATTCTGTAGGTGATCTTTGTCAGAATTTTTGTCATTAGGTCTCATTCGGTTTTTTTACTTACTCATCTGTATGTTACTGAATGTTTGTTTCATCCCATCATCACATGCTGCTATCTTATTTATTCATGGCACAAACACTAAGTCACTTTTCATAATCACTTGCACTAATAATCTGTTGTTTTATTATATCTGTTATAGTTTTAGTTATAGTTGTTTGTTGCTTTGCACAAATTAGTTATACAGTTATAATACAAACTATTAGTTATAGTTATAGTTATTTGTTACTTTGTTTAGAGTTATTTTTTTATTCTGTTTGCACTATTACTTCTGATCTTTTTACTCTTTACTACCTTATCTTTATTCCTCTTGTTGCACTGAGCATGTATATGACAAAAGAATTTCCCTCGGGATAAATAAAGTTCTTATCTAATCTAATCTATCTAATCTAGTCAAGCAGTGTATCATATATGGGGATTTTCTCGTACCAGTGAGTGAGGAGGCTCTGGAAAAAAGAAACTGAAATGATTTCAATTTGTTCATAAGCACTTATTATGAACACACAAATAATGGCCATGTTACCATGGTGAATTTGTTACTGGAAATGGTTTAAAATAACACTGAATGGAATTAGATTATGCAATGATAAAGTAATTGCAATTTCCTATATTACATTAAAAGCGTGTTTAATTTATTTTAATTGGAAAAATCCTAACCTACCCATAACTCAATGGAAAAGTGACTTTGTTCTAAGCTCAGACAACTGGGCTTCTGCTCTGTTTTCTTTTGGATAGTTGAATATATATGAGGAACCCATTTTATAATGGACCTTTTATTCACATAGTTCTCCAAAAGGTGTAGGGATTAAAACTTTAAGCATCTTTGGAAATGTTTATATTGACTGTGTTGTAGATATTAGTGTAATGTAGAATTACATTTAAGGTCCATCCATCCATCCATCCATTGTCTCCCGCTTATCCGAGGTCGGGTCGCGGGGGCAGCAGCTTGAGCAGAGATGCCCAGACTTCCCTCTCCCCGGCCACTTCTTCTAGCTCTTCTGGGGGAATCCCGAGGCGTTCCCAGGCCAGTCGAGAGACATAGTCCCTCCAGCGTGTCCTGGGTCTTCCCCGGGGCCTCCTCCCGGTTAGATGTGCCCGGAACACCTCACCAGGGAGGCATCCTGATCAGATGCCCGAGCCACCTCATCTGACTCCTCTCGATGCGGAGGAGCAGCGGCTCTATTCTGAGCCCCTCCCGGATGACTGAGCTTCTCACCCTATCTTTAAGGGAAAGCCCAGACACCCTGCGGAGGAAACTCATTTCAGCCACTTGTATTCGTGATCTCGTTCTTTCGGTCACTACCCATAGCTCATGACCATAGGTGAGGGTAGGAACATAGATCGACTGGTAAATTGAGAGCTTCGCCTTGCGGCTCAGCTCCTTTTTCACCACGACAGACCGATGCAGCGCCCGCATTACTGCGGATGCCGCACCGATCCGCCTGACGATCTCACGCTCCATTCTTCCCTCACTCATGAACAAGACCCCGAGATACTTGAACTCCTCCACTTGGGGCAGGATCTTGCTACCAACACTGAGAGGGCACTCCACCCTTTTCCGGCTGAGGACCATGGTCTCGGATTTGGAGGTGCTGATTCTCATCCCAGCCGCTTCACACTCAGCTGCGAACCGATCCAGAGAGAGCTGAAGATCACGGCCTGATGAAGCAAACAGGACAACATCATCTGCAAAAAGCAGTGACTCACCAGAGCAGAGCCCACCAAACCGGACCCCCTCAACGCCCTAGCTGCGCCTAGAAATTCTGTCCATAAAAGTTATGAACAGAATCGGTGAATAATATTTATTACTTGAAAAGGTTACTACAGAGCTACCACTTAAAACATGGCAGCAATGTACACTTTTTTTTTTTTTTTCATTCCCAGTCCTTCACTCAGATAGTAAAATCCCTGAAAATACCCTGTAAATATAACAAATAACAGCTTACATATGCATCATTTAACCAAAACAAAAGAATTTGTCATTCATCCTGAATTATTAACAAATTCATACTCTTAAATCGATTGGGAAATATTTTTTAAAGGATTTAACATCAAAATTCAGCTAAGAGTTTATAGCAGTAATTCATAACTTAGAGAGCTTTAGCTTGAAAACAGGCCAGCTGAAACTAAAGCCCTTCTTAGCGCAGCACTGTGGACAGAAATCAGAACTCACCATTTTTACTTCTCTGGTAGTAATCAGATTACATTAAAAAAATCCAGAATTCTCCTGATATTCACTATTTGTAATTAGCTGCAAATACAAAAGAAATCAAGCACTGAACAAGCAAACACAAAATAAAACGAGAAATTCTGAACACAGTTTGAAAATACTGGGTTTTTGTTTGTTTGTTTGTTGTTTGTTTTTTTGACCAGTATCATTTATTATGTCGAATGTGTTTAACAGGAACAGTGCAATATTTGAATAGAAAATAAAAACACGTGGAACTTAGAAGAGCTTGAAAATTAAGCACACCACCTTGTGTGTTATGAAATTGTCAAATGATAGTGTATGCCACATGAGTGGAATCACTTTAACACCAGGCGTTTTTTTAAGTAACAAATTATTGTAGTACAGTTGATTAGCAGAAATAGGAAGTAATGTCTGACTCATTACAAATCAAAATATAATTAGCTAATCTACCTGTAATCCTAAAGTATTGCTAATTATCTGTTTCAGAAATAATATTAATGAAGATTTACTACTAATGTTTTAGTAGAGTTTTTAAAATTCTTGATTTTTTTTCCCTTTTGAGCCTTTACTGAAAGTCTGCAAAGCATAATTTGCTTGCCAGTGATTTAGGCACCAGAAAAGTCTCTCTTTAGTGTGGCTGCAGTATCTTCAACAACAAATAGGCTGGGGTTGTTCTTATGTTTGTGTCTGAAAGCTATGGTTCTCTAGAACACAAACAAGTGAAATGTATCACGCTGCATGTTAGTCTCAAAGTGCTGATTTCTTTTCTGCTTGACTCATTTCAGAGGTATCCAACTGACAAAGCCTACTTTATAGCCAAAGAAATACTGACCACAGAGAGAACTTACCTGAAAGATTTGGAGGTCATTACAGTGGTAAGAAATTTGTTTTTAAAATTTCATTCAAAGTTACAATTATCACAATGAAAGTTACAAATACAGCCTACAAAAAGTAGAGGTAAACATGAAAAGAACTGTACAATGCAAAATCACATTATGTGCTTGCCATGGCCTGGTGACGACAGACATGAGGAAAGCAAAAGCTAGTGTGGACAGTTTTCATTTCTCGCCCAATTATCAATGTAGTATTTGCTTTTTCATATAGATCAAGCAGAGTTCTCAACCAAAAACTGATTTGGCCATCTCTATAGATGTTATGCTTAATCAATCTTCATTTAAATAGGAAGACATTATGAATGATAAATCTTGTAGACATTAGGTAACTCTTTCATGTTTTCATAGTTTCTATTTTTGGTACTGTATGATACACTATGACATTTTGTGCTCAAGTCCAGGTCAGTTCAGTAGTGGATTAGCTATCTTAGATGTCAATGTAAAAAGTGGTCACAGTGTTAATATAAAAAAAAAACACTCTTCAGACTTCATTCAGTTGTTACTCATTACAATGCATCACTTATGGGAAATAATCTGAACATAAAAATCAAGACTGCAATAGCCCGCAGTTCTAGAACGATCACTTTTATTATTACATTTTTATTCTTTGACCATTAAACATGGACAAAAATAATACGGCAATGATGAAATTGACGCCCATCGAATAGATAAACATAACCTTCAGGCCACAGCATCAGATGCCATCTAAAACACAAACTTTCATTGAAGGTCAATCCAATAGCCCCCCACACCACCCAATGCTATGAAGTTTCAGGTAAAGTGAGCTGCGAACATGAAAGAGAGAGTGTGAATAATAATAATAATACATAACAAATAGGATATATAGGATTTAGAGCTTTAGCTGTCATTTTCATAGATTGGGTTTTTTAGAAAAAGCTTTTTTTTCCCTAAAAATAGACATTTCCTAGTGAATTAAATGAAAAACAAACACAACCTACTACTGAATAGGGGATTTCCATCTCTAATTAATAATATGTTTAGCAGTTACAGAACTTAAAAAAAACACTCTTTTGATAAGAAGTAAAAGAACTAGAAGACTCCTCGACAAGGAGACCCCAAACATAAATACCAAACCACTAGACAATTCCCGGAAGACTTGGAAGAAAGTACCAGGTACATTAAGTGAGCAAGTGATGCAAAGGATCAGATATGAGACACATGTTGTGATACTGTCAATGAGTAAGAAATGTTCTATGAGTGTAGCTGTTACAGCTGATAGTTGGAGTTGTTGTAAGACAGGCATGCATTTTTTTTAATACAATGTCCCTGATATACAAGTAACGAAGTTAAGCAAGAATGTAAATGGGCACAATTGATTTTAAGAGCGGTTTGAAGCTAAATATGAAAGAATAATTAAGTGTATGACATGCTGAAGTGCAAAAGTAGTTCCGGAACTACTTCCTGGGATGTCCTTTGTGGAAGTAAACACAACTTTGGAGTTAATAGATTTTAAAATAGAAAAATCAGATGTGCTTCAAACTCTTGATACATTGAAGGCTAATAAAATACTTAGACCTGATGGGATCTTTCTAGTTGCATTGGAACAAATCAAATATGTCATTTATATACCATTAGGCATTCTTGAGCAGTCAAATATGAAAGGAGAATCACCTGAGGACTGGAAAGTTGCAAATGTGACTCTAGTTTTCAAGAAGGAGACAAAATGGATCCTGGTATTTACAACGCAATAAGTCTTACTTTTGTACCATGTAAAACTGTAAACAAAATATTAAGTACAAAGTTACAAAAGTACCTATATGAAAATGATATACTAAATAACAGCATGCAAAGGTTTATGGAAGGAAGATCCCGCCAAATGACTCTTTTAGATTTCTTTTGTATTTGACAAAAATCAATGCATTTAACTAAAGTTATTTAGACTTTCAAAAAGCCTTTGATACAGTCCCACACTGATTAATACTAAAATTAGAATATGTAGACATCCAGTTCGTCGGTTACCTTTTGTTAACCAACAAAAGACAGAGAGTACAGATAAGTGCCCTCGAGGGTGTCTGTCCTGATTGTTACTTTTTCTGATTTATATTGATCACATTGTTTCTGATGTAGTCAGGAAACTTGTAGATAACATTAAAATTTCAGCAAGGGCAGACAAAAGACATTCAAAAAGACCTGGATATGTTTCAGAACTAAGAGAACATTTCAAAAAATGCTGTTTAATGTAGAAATGTGCAAAGAGCTACACAAGAGCAAAAAGAATGTAAATTGTAAATACAAGATGGGAGACACTGTCCTACATGAAGCAACATCTGAAAAGGAATTAAGGGTTTATGTTGACACAAGTTTTTTCATTGTCTAAACAATATGCAGAAACGATTATAAAAGCAAATATATTGTTAGGTTATATTGTAAAAACTGTTGAATATAAATCAAGAGATGTTATGCTTGGACTATATAATGCGCTAGTAAGACAACACCTGGAGTATTGTGCGCAGTTCTGTCACCACGATACAAGAAAGTAATAGAAGCAAATGAAGCTGGGCAGAGAAGAGAAACTAAGAGCATCCCAAAACTTAAGGACATGTTGTACTCTGAAAGAATCAGTGAATTCATCTTGTTCAGTTCCTAGCAGAGAACACCTCAAAGCATTAATAAAGCAGATCCAGTAGACTTTTTTCAGCTTAAGGGTGAATCACATACTCAAGAACACCAGTGGATATTAAGGGTAAGTGTGTTTAGTACTTGGAGCCATAAAGCAGTTCTTCACGCAGAAAGTTGTGGGAATCTTGAACAAACCTCCGAGACATGCAGTTGAAGCAGAAATGTTGACAACCTTTAAGAAGTATTTGGATGAAATATTGACACAGCTCAGCTATTAGCTAAATAAACAAACTTGATGGACTTAGTGGTCTGAAATATGAAGTGTACAGAGTCATTGGAAATATTCATATAAGTCATAATGCTTTGGAGAAATCAAAGATTGTATGTACATTGGTGTCCTGTTAATAGAGATGAATTAATAAATACATATTTTTGTGCCACCTCAACATGAAACAGTCATCTCTCAACTGAGCTCAATGACTGAATGGCCAAAATCATAAAAGAGCAAAGATAAAGTCTGCCAGATCTTATGTGAGTATTGAAATAATGGAACAATCTAGACAAGAACAGGCCATTCAGCCCAACAAAACTCATCAGTCATATCCATTTAATTCCTCCAAAATAATATCGTCTAGTAGTGAACGGCTACCACACTACTTGGTAACTTATTCCATGTGGCTGTGGTTCTCCATGTAAAGAAAAACTTCCTAATGTTTGTGCAAAATTTACCCTGAACAAGTTTCCAACTGTGTCCCCGTGTTCTTGATGAACTCATTTTAAAGTAACAGTTATGGAATAGAGACAAACAAAAACTGCTCAATGATATATTGTAATTCCATTTCAGGTAAAAAAAAAAAAAAAAAAAAAAGCCAGCAGCATTTTTGGTAAAAGTTAGAGGAGTGTACTTTTAACCACAAAATCCTACCATTTCAGGTTAATTTAAAGACCAGAGATTTGGCATTGTCCCAACAATATGAGGTGGTAGAAACTGAGTGATAGAATATTGATTTTGTTTACAGCAATTTGAGCAGGAGGTGAAAGAAAAAAACAAGGCCCAGGAAGACAGCAATATTTAGATTTTTAAGAACATGCAGAGATAGAGGAAGAAATTGTATTCTGGGATACATACATTTCTACTGCCAAATACTCAAATATCTAAATTGATTGGATAAAGGAATGCTTGAAGGAATACCATTGGTGGTGTATTTAGAAATTACGTTGTAACTGACCACAACTTATCAGACCCCTGGAGGTTTCTAAACCCAAACTCAAGAACATATTTGTTCTACTCACCAGTACATCATTGCTACTCAAGAATTGACTATTTCTTTATAGATAATAATTTCTTGCCTACGATTAAATCTTGCAAGTACAACACTATTGTTATTTCCGACCGTGCACCTCTGACCTTGGAGTTAAAGTCATTATGCCCCACATACTCACCTCGCAGATAGCGTCTTAACCCGCTTCTATTAACAGATGAGAACTGTACAGAATTTATATCCAAACAAATCAGCTTTTTCCTAGAGACAAATACATCCTCAGAGGTTTCTGCAGTAATACTCTGGGGAAACACTAAAGTCCTTCTTAAGAGGACAGATTATTTCATATCTTTTCCACAGGAATAAATTAGAAACCAAGAAAGTATTAGAGCTAAGAAGCAAAATTACTAGAATCGATGAAGAACATGCCAGGCGTCCAAGCGAGGCTCTGTATAGGAAAAGGCAGGCTCTGCATTCAAAACTCAACCTCTTGACAACTAAAGAAACAAAACAACTAATTTATAAATCAAGACATCATTACTATGAACTTGGAGAGAAAGCTAATAACCTTTTAGCTCAACAAATCCACAAGCAAGAACTTCGCAATGCAATCCCAGTAATCACCAACACAAACGGAGATGAAATCCACCCATCCATCCATTTTCCAACCCTCTGAATCTGAACACAGGGTCACGGGGGGTCTGCTGGAGCCAATCCCAGCCAACACAGGGCACAAGGCAGGAACCAATCCCAGGCAGGGTGCCAACCCACCGCAGGGAAATGAAATCATTGACCATAAAAATATAATGCACACATTTAGAGACTACTATAAATCCTTATATTCTACTGAGTTTAAAGAAGACAACACACAATCTAATGCATTTCTGGATACATTACAGATATCACAAATAGATACTTTTAGTGCAGAGGAACTGGATAAACCTCTGGCGCTATCAGAATTACTAGATGCTGTAAAGTCACTTCAAGGTGTGGGAAAGCAGCAGGCCCTGATGGCTACCCTGCAGAATTTTATAAGAAATTCTCCACTCAGCTAGCTCCCCTCCTATTAGCAACATTTACAGAAGCTAGAGACGATCAAATTCTACCTCAAACTTTTCACCAAGCATTAATCACCATCTTTCCTAAACAAAATAAGGACTTATTACAATGTGCATCATACAGACCTATTTCACTTCTGAATAATGATGTTAAGGTACTCTCAAAAATCATAGCTAGAAGGATGGAGAAAGTGCTGCCTTCGGTAATATCACAAGATCAAACTAGATTTATCAAGGGTTGACACTTATCTTCCAATCTTCGACGCCTGTTTAATGTAATATACTCACCAGCAAACTCAAACACCCCAGAAATATTATTATCATTGGATGCAGAAAAGCATTTGACATAATTGAATGGAAATACCTTTTCACTACATTAGAGAAATTTGGGTTTGGCCCGAATATTTGTGCATGGATCAAACTACTGTATACCAATCCAGAAGCTTCAGCTTGTATTAACAACATTTGTTCAGACTACTTTAAACTAGAATGTGGTACTAGACAAGGATGCCCCTTGTCACCACTGCTATTTGTAATCGCCATTGAACCACTGGCAGTTCACTGTCGAAATGCTTATCAGATAAAGGGGATTATCAGAGAAGGACTGGAACAGAAAATGTCTCTATATGCAGATGATATGGTACTGTATATATCAGATCCACAAAATTCTGTGCCTGCAGTCTTAACAGCAGTTACAGAATTTCAAAAGATCTCTGGTCTCAGAATTAATCTGAATAAAAGTGTACTCTTTCCAGTGAATTCTCAAGCATATAATATTAGATTGGACACCCTACCTTTTATCATTGCAGATCAGTTTAGATACCTAGGGGTAAATATCACAAGTAAACACAAAGCTCTTTATCAACAAAATTTCACCGTCTGTATGGAAAAAATTAAGCAAGACTTGCATAGATGGTCAACCCTTCATCTCACTCTAGCTGGAAGAATTAACGTTGTTAAGATGAATATTCTTCCTAAGCTTCTTTTTTTATTTCAAAAAATTCCAATATACATCAATAAGTCATTTTTAAGCAATTAGATTCAACAATAACCTCATTTATTTGGAACTCAAAACATCCACGTATCCAATGAATGACCCTACAAAGACCTAAGGCAGAAGGTGGCATGGCACTACCCAACTTTCAGTTTTATTACTGGACAGTAAACATACAAGCTATAAAAACCAGGACACAAATAGATGAACATACACAGGCTTGGTCCACAAAAAAAGTAAAATCCTGCAGTATTTCTGTATATTCCATGCTTTGTGCCCCAATAAATGCAAGTTATCGCCAATATACTAATAACCTAATCATGCTTCACTCACTCAGGACATGGAACCAATGTAGAAAGCATTTTAAGATGGAGAATCTTTTATGTGTGGCACCCCTGCAAGAGAACCACCTCTTTCAACCCTTGCAAACCTATGCAGTTTTTAATATCTGGAAAAGATTTGGAATTAAATTGCTTAGAGATCTTTATATAGACAACATCTTTGCATCCTATGAACAATTACATTCCAAATTTAACTTTCCAGCTACACATTTCTTTCACTACCTTCAAATTAGGAACTCTGTTAAACAGAACCTGCCCGATTTTCCTCATCTTGTACCCTACTCCATGCCGGAAAAAATATTGCTCAATTTCGAGGACTTAATTTTATATATTGCAGAGATGGTGTTTATTTTACAGTCCCTCCCTTTCAAAGATCCAAGAAGACAATGGATAAAAAGATCTCTTAATCAATATGTCAGAAAAGGAGTGGAAAATAGTAATACAGAGAATTCACTCGACCTCCATATGCACAAAGCATACAATTATTCAATTCAAAATTATATACAGTGCATTCGGAAAGTATTCACAGCACATCACTTTTTCCACATTTTGTTATGTTACAGCCTTATTCCAAAATGGATTAAATTCATTTTTTTCCTCAGAATTCTACACACAACACCCCATAATGACAACGTGAAAAAGGTTTACTTGAGGTTTTTGCAAATTTATTAAAAATAAAAAAATTGAGAAAGCACATGTACATAAGTATTCACAGCCTTTGCCGTGAAGCTCGAAATTGAGCTCAGGTGCATCCTGTTTTCCCTGATCATCTTTGATGTTTCTGCAGCTTAATTGGAGTCCACCTGTGGTAAATTCAGTTGACTGGACATGATTTGGAAAGGCACACACCTGTCTATATAAGGTCCCACAGTTGACAGTTCATGTCAGAGCACAAACCAAGCATGAAGTCAAAGGAATTGTCTGTAGACCTCCGAGACAGGATTGTCTCGAGGCACATATCTGGGGAAGGTTACAGAAAATTTTCTGCTGCTTTGAAGGTCCCAATGAGCACAGTGGCCTCCATCATCCATAAGTGGAAGAAGTTCGAAACCACCAGGACTCTTCCTAGAGCTGGCCGGCCATCTAAACTGAGCGATCGGGGGAGAAGGGCCTTAGTCAGGGAGGTGACCAAGAACCCGATGGTCACTCTGTCAGAGCTCCAGAGGTCCTCTGTGGAGAGAGGAGAACCTTCCAGAAGGACAACCATCTCTGCAGCAATCCACCAATCAGGCCTGTATGGTAGAGTGGCCAGACGGAAGCCACTCCTTAGTAAAAGGCACATGGCAGCCCGCCTGGAGTTTGCCAAAAGGCACCTGAAGGACACTCAGACCATGAGAAAGAAAATTCTCTGGTCTGATGAGACAAAGACTGAACTCTTTGGTGTGAATGCCAGGCGTCACGTTTGGAGGAAACCTGGCACCATCCCTACAGTGAAGCATGGTGGTGGCAGCATCATGCTGTGGGGATGTTTTTCAGCGGCAGGATCTGGGAGACTAGTCAGGATAAAGGGAAAGATGACTGCAGCAATGTACAGAGACATCCTGGATGAAAACCTGCTCCAGAGCGTTCTTGACCTCAGACTGGGTCGACGGTTCATCTTTCAGCAGGACAACGACCCTAAACACACAGCCAAGATATCAAAGGAGTGGCTTCAGGACAACTCTGTGAATGTCCTTGAGTGGCCCAGCCAGAGCCCAGACTTGAATCCGATTGAACATCTCTGGAGAGATCTTAAAATGAATGTGCACGGACGCTTCCCAACCAACCTGATGGAGCTTGAGAGGTGCTGCAAAGAGGAATGGGCAAAACTGGCCAAGGATAGGTGTGCCAAGCTTGTGGCATCATATTCAAAAAGACTTGAGGCTGTAATTGCTGCCAAAGGTGCATCGACAAAGTATTGAGCAAAGGCTGTGAATACATGTGATTTCTCAGTTTTTTTATTTTTAATAAATTTGCAAAAACCTCAAGTGAACTTTTTTCACGTTGTCATTATGGGGTGTTGTGTGCAGAATTCTGAGGAGAAAAATGAATTTAATCCATTTTGGAATAAGGCTGTAACAGAACAAAAGGTGGAAAAAGTGATGCGCTGTGAATACTTTATGGATGCACTGTATCGAGCACATCTGTCTCACTCAAAACCGTCCAAAATGTTTCCAGGGCAAGATCCAATCTGCAAACACTGCAATCAAGTACCGGCCTCACTGGGTCACATGTTTTGGGCCTGCACCAAATTAACATCATTTTGGACCAAAATTTTTAAGTGTCTCTCAGACAGCCTTCGTGTCACAATCCCTCCTAACCCATTAACAGCTGTGTTTGGTGTTCTTCCAGATGGGTTTAAAGTGGAGAAGGACAAACAAACTGTGATTGCATTTACTACACTTTTGGCACGCAGACTTATTTTGCTAAACTGGAATCTCTCCGCATTTTTTTCTCTGCTCCATTCATCTCCATTGCCTTATTAAACTAATCAATTTAGGTATGTTTACAAGCTTTAAGGTTTACCCCATTGGCCATGCTCTTTCTCAGGGGTGGGGGTCGATCTGTTTTCAATCGTATTTTTGGTAAAAACTGATCTATTTGTATGAAATGATTAAAATTAATAAAATTTAAAAAAAAAAAAAAATTATGTTGTATCAAAACTAATTTATTCCATTTAATCTTTTATCTTGCGATTTTTCAAAAGTTGTTGATAAAATTTGAAACACAATGTTAGCTAGAGCATCATTCAAGATGCTTTTTGCTTTTGATTGTTTGTCTATAAAGCAGTAATGTGCTGTGCAGTTCATTTAACCTAACTCTGTTTTTGTGTCCGTTTTTTCAAGATTTATTGGGAATTTATATGTGATTACGTATTTGATATGCAGTTTCTTGGCAGTACTCCAAAATTATGTATCTCTGGGTTTTCTGTATAATTGTTACTGTTGTTTTTTATTTCTGCTTGCAGTGGTTTCGAAGTGCAGTAATAAAGGAGAATGCTATGCCTGAAGGCTTAATGACTTTGCTGTTTTCTAACATTGATCCCATTTATGAATTTCATCGTGGTTTTTTGAAGGAAATTGACCAGAGGCTGGCTCTCTGGTGAGTATATTAATATGAAAGACATCAGGAATCTTGTGTCTCTTAAAAAGCTGCACCAATTCAAAATTTAAAAAAGCCATGTCTATTAGAATTTGAGCTACATTTTAGAAGATCCCAAGAGATTAAAGAAAATGAGAATAGGGAGAACATCGGATATTCAAAAAGATATATTCTGCCTACCAGCATCTGCAATATTTGTCACCTAAACTCCCAACATAAAAACCTTAATCAAACCAAATACATTAACATAAAAGGCAACTTGCTTTTAGAGTTTTTTTAAATCTATGTAATTCTTTCCTCTAAAATCACCTGAAGTACCATGAAACACAAGTGGCAAACATTGCTTGTCATTTCTGATGACTATGATGGACAAAAAGCATTCAAGCTATACAAAAATGTCTCTTACAGATTTACAACCAGAGTTACACTATGCCCATATTTAACATGTCTGCAGTTGACCAAAGATGAAACTGGGGATAAATCCAAAACAAAATTAATAGAGAAGCCTTCCAAAACCTCAAATTTCCTTCACCAAGGCTGCTGTTGCACAACAGACATATTGTGGTCAGAGTTTACTTTTAAAGCAATAAAAAGAAAGTTTACCAAATTGTGTCCCCCTTTATAATCAGTTCTTCATAAATTACATTGAATGGACAAATTAAGCTGGTATTAAAGGACATAACAAAGTTTATTCACACAGTATTCTACTTTGTCATTGTGTCAAGTTGCTCTAGTTTGCATTTTTATGTTCCTGTGATATTTGATTTAAACAGGGAAGGGCGTTCTAATGCTCATGTAAAAGGAGATTACCAAAGAATCGGAGATGTGATGCTAAGAAATATGAATGCTCTCAAAGTGAGTATTAAGTTTGTGTTTTTTTGGTTTTGATATCTATTAATATGTACTGTATTCATCAACTGTAAATTTTACTTATTCAGTTCAGGGCTACCTGCATATGCGTTTACTGGTGGCATCTGCAACACTGGTGTCACCTCTTTAACGTTAATGGAATAGCACTGTGTGTATATGTATGTGTATATGTGTGTGTATGTATGTGTGTGTGTATGTATGTATGTGTATATATAAAATGCTAAGATATGTAGGCATGTCAGTTTGTCTTTTCGTGCTCAGATCGAAAGAGAAAGTGTGAGTGTGAAACACACAAGGAGGTTGTGAAGGACTATGAAGCAAGCTTAGAGATGGGCAAGATACTATACCTCGAAATGACCGAATCTGATAAGTAGGCTTTAGGAGAAGAACACACTTGAGAAAGGGAGCCATTGTCAAGAGAAGTCCAGACACATAAGGATAGAGAGAAAAAGCACTAAATGTACATGTCAGGCAAGAGATTTCAAATATTTAAAAAAAAATTTAGGTAACGTGGTATGTATATGTAATGTGTGTGTATATATGTGTATGCATATATCTATGCATTTTCTTTAATCATAATCTGATTTACAAGGTCACAGATAGACCAGGACTGTTTTGGTAGCATTAGACACTGGATGAGAAGCCAGTCCATCTTTATGCTCACTTGCATACTCATTCTTACTTGCAATATAGAGCTGACAATTAAGCTAATATGCATGCCTTTATGACATGGAAGGAAACCCATTCAGGCACTTCTAGAAGATGCAAGTTGCACACACAATTTCTGAACTGTGCCCTAACATATTCCATTCTCTTGTAATTGAATTTAATAGCTGATTATAGAGCTCTACATAAAGCATTTTGATGATCTTAGACAAATTTCTGTTCTTCAATCACACAATGCAGGAATTTACAAGCTACCTTCAAAAACATGATGAGGTGCTGACAGAGCTGGAGAAAGCCACCAAGCGACTGAAGAAACTGGAAACAGTATACAAGGAATTTGAGCTCCAGAAGGTTTGCTACCTGCCTCTCAACACCTTTCTGCTCAAACCCATTCAGAGGCTTATGCACTACAAACTCATCCTCGATAGGTTGTGCAATCACTATGCTCCTGATCATCGTGACTACAGTGACTGCAAGGGTGGGTGTTTATTAGGTACAAACCTACAATACAAGCACAAGATCACTTTTTCGTGTGGTAATAACACTTAATATGATCTAATGAAATGATGTCAATTTGATAGACCTTTGCCAAGGTGTAATATTTCTAATTTTCAGGAACAGAATTTGCAGTTAGCTGCTCCCACCTACAACTCTAAACACAAAATAACAGAAGGAGTATTGGATAGTTTTAGTTACATATACTATGTGAAAGCTTATGCACAGCATTGTCTTGAATGTATAGAGAATACTCTAACCAGCAGACATGGATATAAAAAGGGGAATATTAGTTCAAAATAAAATGGATGTAATAGATTGCCTGTCCACAGTGTTGTAGCTATTAGAGTAGTTTTAATGGATCCAGGCCTCCTTCACAAATGATTTCAGTAAAATGGGCACAAGTAAAAGAAGCATCAAACTTATTTCTCCAACAAACCTATTTTTTTTTTATCCTAAAACCTCACTCACTGACCTCAAAAATTATCAAAGGACCATCTTGGTTCCCCAGTGAGCTCAATTTGATAATCCCGAGGGTCATTCTCTGTTCTTCTCTTTACTTCCATTAAATTAAAATTCCTATCTCTGAATTTAGGCCCCTTAATACTTTGTTTACTTTGAACATAACATAATATTAAGAGACATCTTTGCTCCTGTCCATATCACCATTCTCAAACTCTAGGGGTGGACATATCATTTTACATATCGGGGAACTTCAAGATATAATGCTTGATGGTATTTTTGATGACTGTGTAACATTCCATTGGCTGAGGTTGAGGTTTTCTGTTCCATCCTACTATTTTTTCTTCTCTTTAACTCGGATTCATCCTCAATGATGTCCCACAGTCATTTTTCATTTTCTTCCCACCTACCTTTTAATTTGTTCTAGTCCTTGTCTTCCAGTTTGAAGCCAATGACAGTTCTAGATGCAGATCTTCTTAAAGCTTCTCTCTTTCACTGTCAAAATGTGTTCTTTTTTCCCCCTCCACTGTTTCGTAACAGAGTTTCATAAAAACATATTATTAAAACCATCTTCTTTTCTTGCCAACCCAGCTATTAACACTAGAATTCCTGAAGCCTATGAAAAAAGTCGTAATCTCAGCCCACCTTAAATACCTTCTCACCTCTCCATCAGCGTCTTTTGTTTTGTAAATGCGTTGATCAGTACAAGCAGCCTGATGTTCCATCCCCCGCCTTGACAGAGCTCAGCTCGGGCAAAAAGTTCTCCCAGCTCAAGCCAAGGCTTCTTATCTGCATATGATGTGCCTGGAGTTGTATAGGGTAAATAATACAGCATATTGTTATTTGGAATACATGCATTTTATGTGTTTTCCGTGTCCACAAAGATCTGGGTAAGTGTAGGATGAAAGGAAATGTGAGAAATGCAAGAAATGCTGAACATATACCTAAAGCAGAAACTTTTTCCATATTATACTAATAATGATGTGAAGTGTATAAGTGTATAACCCTAGGCTACTTGCTGCTTGTGCTGATCGACACATTTACAAAACAAAAAGTGCTGATGATAGAGATGCAAAGGGATTTAAGGTGGGCTGGGATTACGAGTTTTTTCATAGGCTTCAGGAATTCTAGTGTTAACATACTCAGTTTACATTTGTGCACTGTCCGTATCTCATTTCTCACAAAAATTACATTTATGGTTTGAGTAATAATCATTACAATGGTCCTGCTCTAGAAGCCCCAGGAACCTCATATATTCTGAAATGACCCCATCTTTGTTTTTGGCATCCTATATCTGACTGTTTATTTGTCTTCTGTTCCCTCAATATATCTTTTCATCTTACCTTCTCTTCTTCTGGGAATCGTATCTCTTAGTTCTACACAGCAGAAACAATTTTCATTAGGCATGATGGCACTGGGTGCAGAATGTTTGGCTTTATTTTTTATTATCATTGATGGCTATTTGATTTTGTTCTCTTAATTGCCTTTGTTTGGATTACAAATATGAAGAAAGATAAACAGTATGTCTATGGGGATCACTGATCTGTTTCACATTGTAAAGCGATAATACAGAAGCACATTCAAAGTAAAATGAGTGTAAAGGTATGCCTGTTTTCTTTGAAGAATGCTGAAGCACATTTCTGCTCAACCCACATATGTCAAGTATTATTCTCACAATACAAATATCAGACTGTTTTTAGGTAAGTTCAGTTACTGATGGGCATGTCTATAAATGGCTCAGGAAAAAACAGGTCTGGACAATTTCCATGTCTGATAAATGCCACTTCCAGTCAAAATTAGAACATGGCCAATACTGCTACTAACACTGTGACCATACTTCACAAGACTGTACTCCAGCTGGAAAAACGGAAGAAATTGTATCTGAAATATTGTAAGTCACCTTGGATAATGGCATCAGCTAAATTAGTATATGTAAATATATCTCTCATATTTATGTCACAATATGTTTCATAATGGTAGATATCACTGAGACATATTCTGATATGATAGTTTTGGGGAATGTTTTTCTTGCATATATTGGTTGCCCTGATGAGAATTCACAAAATTGCAATTTGGGCTTTATTTACTCCAGTCATCTCACATATTTTTTTGTAAAACATGTTTCCAGATGCCCTCAAGGTAGTGGCAGAAATGGCCACTCAACTACAAAGCAGTCTGATCCGCTTGGAAAATTTTCAGAAACTAACTGAGTTGCAGAGGGACCTTATTGGGATTGAGAATCTCACTGCACCTGGCAGGGTGGGTTTGCATCACAATAATCATTTGTCTAGTTTTTTTTTCTGTTTTTGTGAAGATTTATTTAAATGTTGTCTTCTTATAAATGGAGAGACTAAGTATTTTTTCTTTTAACTTAGGAGTTTATCCGGGAAGGCTGTCTGTATAAACTCACCAAGAAAGGGCTTCAGCAAAGAATGTTCTTTCTGGTAAGAATTGTGAATTCACAAAATGTATAGCAACTTTAAAATTTATTTTTAATTTATTTATAGCAGGTATACCAAATTCATTAGGAGATGTAGTTGAAATATGTAACTCATACCTCCTGATCCCACCACTGTGTCATTGTGGTATCCTCAGCAAATCATGTGCAATCATTTGCATCTATATTATTGTGTATAATACTGTATGAAACTGTGTTATTTGCCACATTACTTGTCAAAGACATTACAAAAGGTAATTGAATAAATTTAAAAATATTTCATATTTCTTGTCCTACATGTACATTCAGCATCTTTCTTCTATATCTTTATGTGTCTGAAACTCCTTTGAATGGCACTCCAATTGTCAGTTGCATTCGTGTAAAGCCTGTTTCTCTAATTCTGTCATTTTGAGACTCCTTGCATACCTTGTCCTCTTTTATACTTCCTGTCTTTGAAGGTGACTCTCGGTGTGTCTGCTACGCCTTTACTCCCCTCATGTGTCTCACACACAAATTTCTTGTTTTGATTGCATTACCAAAGCCAAATTGGTCAATCACATCAAAGCCAGTCTGACCAATCAGATTGCTTGGAGGAACTGGACACATGCTTAAACAGACCTTAGTGTCTTATTATATAGTAGATTACAGTATTGAGGTCTTTACTGTAGAATACCTGCCACTGATGTCTCATATGTGCAAAAGGGCATTGGACAGTTAAATGAAGTAATTGACACAAAAAACATAATTTATTACAATATGTGAGAATTGTGTTTTTCTTCTGTCTTTTCTTCCTATATGTTTAACATTAAGACTTACTTTTTTCTTTAGTGCATTAAATAATGATATCTGGTATTGCTGAGCATGTTTTATTGTTGTTTTGATTTATAACAGTCTATTCATCCAACCAATTTGCTTTGTTGTTGCCATTCATCATCTTTTTATCCTTAATATTATGGCAAAAACCTTTATCCGAAGTAAGATGTCCTAGGGGTACAGCATCTTTATATTTGCAGGCACATTAAGTCATTTGTCTGTGACCGTACAATACTGTAGTAGTTGTATTCAAGGTATTGTTACATGAGACATTAGCTCATGATAGGAATATAACTAAACAGGTGTATGGTACATCAGGTAAGCTAATTTTGGGTTTTCAATCAAGTTCCTTTTTTTTTCTTTTGTTTTTATTAAACAAGTTTGGGATTTAATCCCACAACATTCTTGGCTTCAAGTTCTAATTTGTTATGACAGTATTAAATTACTACATCCACAGATTTTAACTTTTACCTTTTTAGTTTCAAATGAGGGTGTAATGAGGGAATGTTGTAAACCTGTGTGCCCTTCTATAAGTGCAGGCATCCTCAGGTGATCCCAGAGCCCCTCAAATAAAATGCTTTCTGTACTTGTTGAGATCTGCCCTCTGTCATGGAAAGTACTATCACAGTTCTGCAGAGAAAACTTATTTTGATAAGATATAGATTGACTGATTAATAAAAATCTTAATCTTTGGACTTGGCTCCCATGTCAGCTGTAGATACAGTGCAATGCCCTTGGTACTACTGCTTCTACAGCAGCACAACCATCATTCTGCTTATATGCCTGAATTTTTACCACCTTTTTGAACAGACTTGCATGAAGAGGTTGAAGATTGTTGTCAACTCTGTGCTTTCTCCCTTTAAAAAGGTAACCAGCAGCACCTTAATCTGCTAATCCAGAGGCACTGTTCCCTCCAGTACTGAAGAAGGGGATAAATCAAGAATCCTTGATATTATACATTTCCTTCTGTCTTTCTAGGAATATATCATCCACACCCTTAAGTCTTAACATTGTGCAGTGGTCTAAACCTACAAATTCCTCCAGTGCTTCCTACTCTAAGGATAGCATATCTTCTGGATTTAGGTATTACTCAACCTGCTACTTCCACTTCCTGACAATATCCGCAGAGAGGTCATCTAATCTCTGCCTTCCTGAGAACAGTCTAAGTGACTTTCCAACAACTAATCATCAATCACTAAACAGTTTTCCAGAGACTCCTTGTGACAGCCCAAAAGTCATTCTCTATCACTTGCCAAACTCCCCTCTTCACTGTTGATGAAAAAAAAAAATCATTACATAAAAACATTCGATGGAAAACGCTAATCTCCAGGTAGCAACATCAGTAAAAGTATTTAAAGGTTTATGCTATTTTTGGCAGACTCTATAGTCTGCTAGAGACATTACATCTGGTGTGATGCAATTCTGGTCATTTGCTGCAAAAAAAGATTGAGCAACTCTAGGAGCTACACAGAACAGAGCAACCAAACTCTTCACTGGACTAGAGGGCATGTTCTCATCTAACCATATTTTCTGTGCAAAAAATTAAAAATCTAAAAGTGGGGGTTAACAAATTACTGGGTAAAGTAAACACTGAGTTGCCATTTTAGACATGTGAACCAACTATGATACACACACAATGATATATAAAATTCTAAGACTAGCTCCTTTGTTTTATGGAACTTTTTTGGTATTTAGGAGTAGCTTTATCAAAAGAGTATTATAATTGGATAGATTCTGAAATAAGGGAGCTGCTCTCTATCCAAATAAAGGATGAAATTGTCAAGCCCAAGTACAGTACCACAAGATGTGACTATGAGATGTCTGCTTCATAATTGCCGGGCTAGGCTCAGCAGTTTCTGCCATCAAAAGAATCAGCTCAAGTGTAGCAGTTAAAGAGTGGTGAAGTAAGGCTTCTTGTGTCTGGTGTAAAATGAGATTTGTGGTCTATTAAGAACAGCAAAAATACAGCATTCATCTTTAGATCATTGCAGCTTCCTGTTGTCTCTGGTGTTCATCACCTGCTCTTGCAAAGCTTTTCATAATTGTAACCAGAGTACATTGTACAAAAATAAATATGATATAAGTGGCACTCAACGCTTGCTTTTCACCAACATAGGAACATAAGGAAGTTATTAACCTCAAAGACTGTTCGGCATACTGTTTCCATAGAGAATGCAAAGGTCAACGCTGACATTGTCTTCTCTCCGTGGTTACACTTCTGCAAAGGGCAAGAAATCTGTGTTTCTAAGCATGTGCTGGTTTACATTTCTCTCAACTGTCCCTCGTAAATATCTCCTAAAACTGGCTTATTTTCCGTGTTTTACTTTTGCAAGGCCTTATTCTTGGCATTAAACAACATTAACACAGACAAAAGAAACGAACTGTCAGATGAAGTTGGTGCTGCTTGCTTGAGCTTGAAGTGCACAAAGTATCTACCTTTAATTTCAGACCTGTCAATTAAAACTCCGCAACAAAAAAGCCATTAATTGATGTCAAATCAAATGCTATGTTCTATATTTTTTCCAGTTCAATTCAAAATTACTATTAAAAGTAGGGTATTTTTTAGTGCGCTATTTTAAGCCCAGTTATCAGTGCACATAATATTATCTATTACTGATTTTTCTTTTACTTTTGTAATACATAGCACCACACATGATTGGGCTGTATTTTTTTAAATAAATAAAAATGTAAAAAATTGTTTCTCTCTTGTTTATTGGGGATGACATGCCAGCAGAGGCAGTTTAGTCATTTTTAGAATTTTTGACATGCCATGCCCAAAAGGTTTGCCATCACTGCCTAAGATCATTTTACTAAATGTTATCCTACCAGAGAGACAAGAAGGCACACTTAATGAGAAGAAAATATTTTTTACTGTGAAATGTGAGTGATTTAATTTGTGCCAATTGTTAAATAGTTGTTTTCTTTAATTATCATATGAAAAAAATATTGGTTACTGAGTTTTAGTGACTTTTCAGGCTTCTCGCTTGATCTGATGTAACTGCAGAAAAAAAATTGAATTGGTTAGGTTCCTCCAATAGCTCCTCACACCCTTATCCATTTAGTGTAAGGCCTCAAGAACTTTTTCATGAGAGGACTCTTGTTTTATGAACATACAAAATGAAGATTGTTTGTTTGTTTTTTTATTTCATCAGCCTGTATCTCTTTCTTAGTTCTCAGATATGCTGCTATACACCAGCAAAGGGGTGACTGCAACCAATCAGTTCAAGGTCCATGGTCAGCTCCCTCTGCATGGCATGCTGGTAAATATCTGCATTTTATGCTATACATTCTTTTTTACCAGGTAAAGTTGAAATGTCTTTTGTTCTAAGTATCTTCCCAGTTTTCCTTCAATCCCAAAATATCAATGAAACAGCACTAAGATACTCAAATGGCCACAAAGCTGAGGCATACTGTTGATTGCACTGATAAAATATAGCTTTTGTAATTATTGCATATTTAATCATTTACATCCCGCAGCTAACTGTACTCTAGTTTTGGCTAAGGGGAGGGTTCAAAGCATAAATAAATGTCTTTCTGCTTTACCCCCTTCTTGCAGCTAATTGTTTTGGATCTGCCGGTAAGTAAAACAGAGCATCAGTGTAGAGCAAGTCTTACGAATGTATGTAGGACTGCATTAAAAAATTAGAAACTTGCTTAATGTGACGTGCTTAGCTCAGAGTCCACCTCATTTAGAACCTTCCTTACCCTTGCAGGAGATTCTTATTTAGAGGGAATAGCCTGTGGGCAGTACGTACTCATTGACGTCACTGTAACCACTAACAGGCCTAATAAACTATATAGTGAGTGGTTATTTTTTCCCCCAATTCTTAAAGCTTCATAGTTTTTTAGAACTCCAGTTTTGGCTAAAGTAGTAGAGATTGCCTTGGTTTTTAAACCATGAAAATAATGCTGCATATTCCTTCTTGTATATCTCATGTCTGTGTTTTGGTTTTAGGTAGAAGAAGCTGAAAATGAATGGTCTGTCCCTCATTGCTTCACAATTTATTCAGCTCAGAGGACCATTGTAGTTGCTGCTAGGTATGTTCTAATTCAGAGCAGTTAAGGAAAGTGAGACGACCATATCTGAAATTGTGTCCCTACTTTTAAATGTGTTTTGTCTTATGTCTGTATATTGCTTCTTAGTACTAAGGATGTACACTTCCCCTAGATGCTAAGGAGCCACTTTTTTTTTTTTCACCCAATAGCTCAAAGGTGGAAATGGGGAAATGGATTGAGGATCTGAACATTGCCATTGAGATGATGAAAAAATCCCATGAAAAGTCAGAGCTGTGCTTGGACAGTTGTCCCAAAGACCGATCAAACAGTAAGTATCTAGTGAATAATTTTTTTTTTTTTTTTAATAATAATAATAATTTTTTGCATTTATATAGCGCTTTTCTCACTACTCAAAGCGCTCAGCAACTGCAGGTTAAGGGCCTTGCTCAAGGGCCCAACAGAGCAAGGATAGTAAGTCTTTATAGTTAAAAGCAGGCTTCTGATGATGCAGTTTTCTCATGCCACATATCATCCTGTGTCTTTTTCCTTGTCAACAAACCTCTGCTTATTCATTTGTCTATCCACACTATTGGTGAATGGTGCTGTTGTGCGCTTGCTATTCAACTGGCAACAGTCTAATGCTGAGTGGAAAAACGATGGGCTGCCTTAAAATAGCCCATTTGCTATAGCATTTTTATTGATAAATATAAATAAATAAAAAATATGTCTGTGAATTTTCTTTTTTATATAACGCCACCAAATTTTAATTAAATCCTTCAAGGCATTTTTAAGATGGTGGGCTATTTAGATTTTGTGCTATATATTTTTTTTGCTATCTTGAAATGTCCTTACTTAGTGAACACCTACTAACATAGTACTAACATTCTACCAAATTTCTGCAGTAAACCAGATATAGTGTTTTTGTTGGTGAGTGAGCTTTGTATTATGTATATACTCTGTGTGTGTGTGTGTGTGTGTGTGTGTGTGTGTGTGTGTATATATATATATATATATATATATATATATATATACATATACATATATATATATATATACATATACATATATATATATATATACATATACATATATATATATATACATACATATACATATATATATATATACATACATATACATATATATATATATATACATATACATATATATATATATATATATATATATATATACATATATATATATATATATATATATATATATATATATATATATATATACATATACATATATATGTAAGATGGACGGACGGACATATATTAAAAAAATCGATAACAGGGTTACAGGTGGCAGGAAGATGATAGATAGATACTTTATTAGTCCCAAAGGAAAATTCACATACTCCAGCAGCAGCATACTGATAAAAACAATATTAAATTAAAGAGTGATAACAATGCAGGTATACAGACAGACAATATCTTTGTATAATGTTAACGTTTACCCCCCGCCCGGGTGGAATTGAAGAGTCGCATAGTGTGGGGGAGGAACGATCTCCTCATTCTGTCAGTGGAGCAGGACAGTGACAGCAGTCTGTCGCTGAAGCTGCTCCTCTGTCTGGAGATGATACTGTTTAGTGGATGCAGTGGATTCTCCATGATTGACAGGAGCCTGCTCAGCGCCCGTCACTCTGCCATGGATGTCAAACTGTCCAGCTCCGTGCCTACAATAGAGCCTGCATGGTAAGATCAGCCAAGTTATACCAGAGGTTTATAATTAAAGTCATTAAAATTTGAACAGATCAAGTCCAGCTTGTAGTGTTCAGAATGGAACCTTCTGGTTGATGTTTATTTCCTTGTTTGAATTCGCCACCAGAATGATTCATCATTAAGATATTGGTAACAGAGTGAATCATTTCTATTGTATCGTTATCCGGGATAATGCAGCTGGACTGTAACCTGGACAAATTCAATCTGCTTTTCAGTGTCTAGGATCACACATTTAGTTTTTCATTTTTACCATTGCTTATTCACATAAATCTTCAGTCCCTCACCTAAGTTTTATACTTAGTCTGTTGAAACCTGTCCAGCATTAAAATAGCTTCAGAAATAAGAGGTTTAAGCCAGTTCTATACAGTACCCAAAATGTCACATTAACTGAACTCGTCATAACTTACTATGTGATACAATAGTTCATACATCTTATATAAAAGCAATTTAACATTTCTTATTATATGGAGTCGGGCCATGTCTGAATCCTTTCCATCTTACTTTTATCCTCACTCAGGATCTTTGCCTTTTCCCATCCTTGCACAAGCCTGTAACTTTTATCTTCACTCCAGATCTTCGCCCATTTGCCTTTTCCGTCTTTGGATGAACAGGTCCTCCGATTGGATGTAATGGAGTTCCTTAGGTGGCAGGGGTCGCAGTGCTTCCAGCTGAATGTGGAAATATGTGATACATCCCACTTTACATTCCTCAGAGTCATCTTACATTCTCATATGTTATAGGCGTAGGGAGCAGTCAGTTTCTTTACACTCAAGTTCGCAGTTAAGATGGAGCGATGCTTGTGTCTGTGTTGACAGCAGCATGTTTTCAATTTAATTTGAATATTTATGAAAAAAAATTATAGTAACAAGCCAGAGGCCAAATCTTAACTTTAATAATTAATAACATTAAAAACAATATTTATAAAAAAAAAAAAATTGAAAATAAAAATAGAGAAGAGCGCTTTTGTAATGGCAGCTGCATGGGTCGGCGCCCAGAAGGACATACAATAAATATATTTACAGATGTATATGCTCAGTAACTTTATACACTTGTAGAATCCATCAGTGTGATATTTTTTATCTGATCAAATTCAAGTTTGCATTTGCAAACAGAATGACTACATTTTAATCCTACTTTTTTCTATAAATTTTTTTAAATGTTTTTGTTTCTTACTGTATATGACATTCTTTGTAAAGCTGTAAAGATCATAGTAGAAATACAGCATATTCTCTAAATATTTTGTGTAACCTACTTAATCTAGTGATGGCTCTGGCTCAGCTGCATGTGTAGATAGACTAGCCGACGAGCAAGTGCAGGGTTACTTCCTATGACCTGCTTGATCCTTGACCCAGAATTGAGTTGGATATATGTATCAATGCATGGATGCAGACATCAAAATGTGGAAAAATTATTGAGGCTGAATACCATGTCATAGACATGCATTTAGGAGACATTATCCATTATAAAATGAACACCCAAAAACATAGAAAAGATGTTAAGAAATATGGAAAATTAAATCTTTTGTTTGATACATGCTGTCTGTTTCTGTATTTTTGTTGTAAAGAAGTGCAGGGTGGCCTGCACAATAAATAATTTTTGCCTTTAATCTGGTTCATTCTTTTGTTTCTGGTTTTTAATTAGTCCCTTTAAGCCTCTTGTTGGGCTTATTTTTTTTTTCAGAATTTGAAAGCCATTTTCTTTTCCTGCTGTCTTCATCTCATGCAGTAATCTTTAAGCTGCTCTTTCCTTTTTCTCCTTTTCAGGTCTGACTCCTGCATGCCTACCCCAGTTAACTTCTCTAAATAATTTCAGAATTACTGACCTTGACACCTACATGACCGGGTGGCAGACTATGTGCCTGGTTAATAGAATTTGTCTCCTTTTCAGTCATGTGGCAGTCAGTGTATACTTTTCATCTGGGAGGTAGTGACACTTGAGTCTCCAAAACAAATAAAATATACACAAAAATATAATGATCCTCCATGATTTGTTCCACAATATTTAATTTAATACAGGAGGGGCTTCAAGTGTCCTTTTGCTGGCAAAAATGTGATCAGGAAGAAATAGACATTTTATCACATTTCTTTATCAAGAGCAGTTTGAAATGAGTTTGATAAGTGTGGCTAAAATAAATAAATAGATAATTAAATAAATAAAGTCTGTATCTGTATTGTATTGAGCTTGATCATCTCATGCATGGTGGTCCCAAGATCCTGAGATATCTGTACTGATTAGAACATAAGAAATTTGACAAATAAGAGGAGACCATTCAGCTCATCAAGCCTGTTTGTTTAGCTAATAGCTAAGCTGACCTAATATCTCGTCCAGATATTTCTTCAAGGTTGTCTAGGTTTCTGATTCAACTACATGTCTCGGTAGTGTGTTCCAGTCCCACATCTGTTTGCATTTAAAATAAATAAATAAATAATGTTGCCTGGCTATAGTCGTAAATACACATCCCCTTAATTTCCACTGATGTACTCGAGTGTGTGATTCACCTTGGAGGAATATGTCATGGCAGAGTATGTAATATAAAGAAACTCTGTAAAAAGTGCAAAGTTCTGTGTCAGACTCAAGCTGTCATCTCATGTGACTGTCATTTCTAGATATTTCCAGGCTTTTCTGAGCCCTTGGAAAGCATATTTTTTGTGAAGTTTGTGGAAGATGAATGTTCTCTTTGTTCCCTTGTACTAATCCTTGTCTAAGGAGTTAAGCAGAAGTAAGCTTTAAAAACATGCTTTGCTGAGCAAACAGAAAAAATATTTGTCAGAAGGACTCAAGGTCTAAGCTTCCACACTGAGACTGCCTTATCACGTTCTCCCTTTGTTTACATCTGAACGCCATAACAAGGAGCCAAGGAATCAAGTTGCACAAGGAGCATTGAAGGGGCTCAAAGATTGTGTATAATAAAGTGTTGACTGTTGCATTTTCATAATGAATATTAAATCACGCATTCTAGGGGTATAAAAACCTGCCCCACCCAATAAACAGGGTTCAGAGAGCCCTGACGCTGTCATGTAATATTGATTGCCTGCTTTTCTGAAACCTGCTTACTGTGACGAAGTTAAAATAAAGCTGCTATATGACCACACCTGCTGTCTTGTCTAAGTGATCGTCCACAAGTTCAAAACAGTATTTTTTTTGCGAACTAAAAAGGAGAAGGAAAAGCTACATTCATGACAGGTAGGCAATTTGTTAAGGCAAGTTTCTAAAAAAAATCAATTTGAACAGCTCACCAAATCATAATTACTAGTTAATAATTTCTCTAGTGTCTGAGCCCTGAATTTCTTAAATGCCATTCATTGATTTCAATACTGAGCAATATGGTTTTGAGAAGAAAAAGTTTGGATTAATGTAACCCACCCACATTTGGGGTGCTCATAAGAAATGTAATGATTTACTTCATGAGGTAGAAGTACATAATAAACAAGAACAGTTGAATCATATATCTGAAATATTAAAATATGTGCTTCAATTTAAATGTTTCAAGTCTAAATATACTACAATGTAATATAAATTTTCATTTTCACCCTCTGATAGAGGGCTAGATCCCTTGTAAAGGATCATAAATAACATTCACCATCATTGACCTTGAAATAGTCTAAAACGATGCCCCTTGATGTTTACAATTTGTCATTTTTAAACTCCCAGAAGCAGCTCTTAAAGGGTTAGGGCCACCAGTATATAATCATATATCAAAAATATTATAATATTCATGATCAACAGCCTCAGAGTAGCATAAAATGACACTCCACATGCCTATATTACCAATCCCCATTTTTTCAAATTTTGTGAAAAGGAGTCATTTCTGACCCCTCATAACTTTGGGGATGAACCCCTGGAGTCAGCTGATGTCATGTGCAAGACATCAAGTCCTTCTGATCATTTGGCTGAAGATACCTATTGGATTACTCTGCACATAGGTTTGTCCAAAAATGGCTTTATCAGGTCTGAAAGGGGGGGGGGGGGGATACGAAGGAACTCCAAAATGCTCAACATCTTTCATAAATAGACATCAAGAGGTGTTGAACAGTATATCATATATGGGGGTTTTGTTGTACAGGTGACTCAGAAGGTAATGAACAAAAAAATGAAGTGATTTCAAAGTTTTTGTAAGTAATTCTTATCATCATATAAAATATTCATAAGATTTACAACTTTTTTTTTACATGCTATCATATTTGTTTGTACAAGGTAGACTTTTTTCTGTTAAACTAATATGATTGACTGGCTTTGCAAACTTGAAACTGTTGTCACTTAATAATCAACCTTATGTGGTAACAGTAGCAATGGAATAAAATTGTTGTGAGTTAAACCTCCTGTATGTGGTGAAGGTTTGGTAAATGAAAACTGCAAGATTCCAAAATTATCATAATTGATAATATTGTACATTGTTGCATAATGTCTTTTCCTTACAGTTGGTTAGCTTTATACAAATAACACCTTACAAGAGAAACTTTCAAAAAATAGAATCTCAAAGATTTATTGAGATTCTCATGCTAATGTTTAAGCACTGCAGTGCACATACAGGTATCTGTAAATATCAGTAAATCCCTATACGATGCCTTTTTTTTTTTATAAACTCTGCAGCTGTACAAAGGAACTAATATGGTCTGTAAATTTGATGCTGGGATACTAGAAGAGCTTCCATTTTTCAATTTCAGTTGAATTTTATGAATTTCTCCTGTTATACTAGGTACTGATGCTACTTAGCCTTGCCTAATTTAGTGAGTTTGCTCCTTCCCTTTACTCCTCCTCCTTATCCACCCTCCTGTTTCCCCTTGTCCCTCCCTACAGGATCATCTGATGAGGTTTCCCTGGAGCAAGAGTCTGAAGATGACACTCACTCCTCACGGAGTTCACTGGACAAGCAAACTCATCACCGTGCAAACACCACCATGCACGTGTGCTGGCACCGCAACACCAGCGTGTCCATGTCTGATCACAGCCTGGCCGTCGAGGTACCTCAGCCCTGTAGAATTTATTTTTTCTCAATAGGCTCCCATCTGCCTATCTGCATCAAACTTTTACTTACTGTTGCCTCCAAGACCCCTGGGAAATACACTAACTAATTGATAATGGCAGTATGGTTTTTTTGTACCTGTAACTGAGGTATCCGACTATGAATTGTTTTTTAGCCCTGCCCACCCAGCAGACAATAATGAAAAGTGTATTTTTGTTTTTTCTTCTTCCTCAACATGAAACCAAGCAGCAGACTTTTCATAGCCGACTCTGTTTCATTTACAGCAGTCTTTTTTTGGAGGTCGTCTTTTCCCACCTTGTAAATATCTATCTATTTTGCTCCCTGCATTTCCAGTCACCAGAGGCTTACACATAACCTGGCAGCCATCATCTATAGGTGGATGCCAACCTTGGTTCGGGCATTTGTCCATCACAGGGCACACTGGCTGGGACAAAGTCACTGTGCATTGCAATCTGGTTTCTACCTCTTATCATTGTTAAGTGGCAGTCCTCCCTGGCAAACATTGTCAGCTGGGGACCAATCAGCTGAAGCTGGAACCTCACATTTGTTTTCAATCACTTGTATCAAAATCTGATTCTGACAAGTCATCGTCTAGTTCAGAGATAATAGGCAAAACATCGTCCACGGAATGTTTTGCTTTATGCATTCGCTTTGACCTCTCACCAGATGTCAGTGCCATTTTTTCTGTTGTTTGCGCCTTGCTACTCACATGAGTACAAGAAATCTCAGTCAAACCAATGAATCTAACTTTCCTTCTAGCAACGAGAGTCCAACTAAAACATAATGGTTGGTTTTGTCACAGTTTACAGTCGATTACCATAGTCAACTCCTCCTTTTGACAAAAGTCGACATCAGCCCTGAAGGAGTTAACCCAATTCAGGACTGTGATGGGACAGAGCCAATCCTGCTAACATTAGGTATAAGACAGGACAGGCCTGGACAGCGTGGCAGTTCATTGTCAAGCCTGCGCTTGCACATACCAACACTCATGCTGATGACGTCCACGTTTTAAGTTTAGGTTTCCTGGCTGGCTGACAAGTATTGTGTAGTGGGTAGGATGATCAGAAGGCTCTTGCTTCTTCAGTCTCCATTTACAACTCACTGTAGGTCTTAAAGGAAATCACCTACTCCACGATGACTGATGATGCGGTGGTTTACAAAGGTGGCTAACACCACCAGGAGACTTCAAACTCTGGCGTGTTGGCTTTCTCTGTTGAGACCGCACAAATGTCTGCCTAGGCTTTATCTCTAGTTATTTGGCACATGACAAGCACATCTAGTAGGTTGATTGTTGAATCTAACTGTCTGTGCGCTGCAGTAGACTTGTCACCTTATGTAGCATTGCCTCCTGCCTCCCTACAATGCTTACTTGATTTCAGCTGACGAGTAGCAGATTATTGTACCGTGCCCCTTTAATTTGCTGCACACTTGAATTATGTGATGTATGTTTGCATTTTTTGTATTGATTTTAATTAGAAACATATAGACATTCCATATAGTCAAGTCAAACTTAACAAACCAAAATTCAACCCACACCCAAGAGAAAGAGAGGAGAGCAAACAACCAGAGCAAATCTTTAAAAGCAGCAAGGAACAAAGAGTATCCTTTTCTCGATATAGAAGCTTATTCTAAAATGTTATGGATTAGATCCTGCTTTTTTTTTTTTTTTTTTTTTTAAAAGTCAGATCCTCTAAGTGACAATTTATTTTTTTTCCAATTTCAAATAGTATATTACATCAGTTACCCCCTGACTTAAAGGGTGGTAAGACAGTTACAATCAGTTTGACCTTCTCTACTTTAAGCCCATCTGGCAGTATACCAAACTTAGCTGATAATGGTTTAGGAGTGATTGTGACACCAAGGCTGTCTGATGTATGTTTAAATTTGGGCTGAAATTATTCACATTTTTATATTTATGAAAAAACAGAGTAGTGCTCTATGCAAACCAAGGGCATGACATTTTTGGTTAGGCTGCATTTGTTTGCTTTATTTTCTTTGTTCATGGACAGCAAGATGGATCACTCTTCCATGCTTCCACTTCATTAGTGCTCTACGCTGTAGTCATAACAGTTTAAAGGTAGCATATTGATGGCTGAGTGATTACCAGGGTTTACATTTGTCCATTTTAACAGTTTTGAAACAAAAGTGGCATTCTGATAAATTGTAGCTGCAAATTAATTAAAATACACAAATGAATATGCAGAAGAGAAGCATGGTGGTGTGTCTGTGTGACCCTGACTTTTTTTAAGTCAGTTCTTTAGTTGTACAACAAGCAAATCTTTCTATTAACCACTACCTTTGCCTTCCTCCCCACCACTCCATGCAAAATAACACCCCCCACCCCGAGTTCCTTCCTGCTCTGATCTGCCTTCTTTATTCTCTAATATCCACTCTTTACTTTTCACAGGTTTGCTGATGAATGTCATGACAGTCATTTTATTTGGTTCCTCCAGAGATCCTACTGCTAACTCTATTCTTTTTTTCCATTTTTTCTTCCTTGCCTACTTGCTCATGTCCTTTAACCTTCACAGTATATTAAACCAAAATGTTTCTTCTTAGTAGTAGTAGTATCACTTAAAGGATTTTCCAGAACTGTAACTGTTTGCTTCTGAAGTATCCCCGGTTATATTGTTGTTTACTGATGCACAAAAAGATGCTTTTCAGAAGCAGACATTTCATTTGGGCACAGAATATTTTAATTTGGGCTTTGCAACATTTTGTGAATTAGCATCAAGCTCCACGTACCACCTGTTTGTTCAGTTTTTGATATTTGACCATGTACACACTTATTGTCTGTCTTTGGTGTTTTCTCTCCGTCATTCCAGGTCACATGATGTATTCCTCAAGGATGTCTTATAACAGAAACCGAAACTTTACCTACCCATAACCTAAAAAGAGTCCAAAATGCAAGTTTAAAAGACATCAATACAGAATATTTGTTTTCCAGTTTCTCAGAATTATTTATTTGTATTCACTTTGGATTGCCAAAAGCTTTGAGCTTTTGTCTTTCTGTGCTCTGTGGAAGACTAACCTTATGCTAACCATCTGTCTTGTGGCTTCTCTCCTCCTTCCTCACTCTCTGTCTCTCTGTCTGTCTCTCATTGTTGGACATCTCAGTGTTCTACTCTCCTGCCGCCTCACCAGAACTTCCCCCTCGGTACCTTCTGAGTCAGGGCCAAAGACCCAACACAATCACTCACGTGTGCTGGTATCGTAACCAAAGCCTCTCTCTGGCCAATTATCTGCGCATGAACCAGGTACAGCTTGATCTGCATGTCCCTCTGTTACATCACCACCTCCCCCTGTCTTCCACTTTTTTGTCACACCTTCTGTCCATCCTTAATGGCTTGATGCTTGTGGTATGGCCCTGTGTCCTTGTGGATCTCTGGCAGGCATGCAAAAGTATGTTTAAGGACCACCAAAGGCTGGACATGACAGAATTGTTTAAAAACAAAACAAGACAATCATTCTCAAGATTATCGATATGAGCAGTGCTAGGAACTGAAACATGACTCAACATCTTAGGTTTTGAGTCTGTAGATGGTCAGCTTTTCTAGTTTCTTACTAATGAGATAAAGAATGTCTCCTGCAAATATGATTTTCTAACTCATTCCACTGTGATGTTTTGTATATTACAGCACAACTGATGAGCAAACCAAATATGTTAGCAAGTTGTTTGTTAGTAACAAAAGTGGCAAGGTAATAAGAAAATATAAATGAAATAAAGTGCAGGGAAAATGGGTGCACACAAAAGCATGAGTGCAAAGTGACTAGACTTTGTAAGTAGCAAAGTGAAAATGCAATTTTTTGATTTGGTATTATGGGATTAAGTATTGCAGGGTCCAGTGGGGCATTTTACTCAAATGCCTGGCCAAAGGAGCACTACAATTTCAACTTCTTACAAGATTTTGTTTAGGTTTTGGTTCATTTTTAGTAGCATTATTTGTACTAAGTGGTAATATCAGGTAACTTGAGCTTCAGGTCTCATCACTTCAAGATTTCAAGATTTAAGTTGTTGGTCACATGTACACACTCAAAGGCATGCATAGAAATGTGGCTCAGTGTGCAGTATGTACTGTTCAGTTACATTAAAATAGATATAAAATATTAAAAGGTGTGGATAGAGGTATAATAATTGTTAAAAGCAATTTTGAGGAATGCCAGACAAGATGGCCATTAGTTGTTTTTATTGCCAGGAAAATTAAGCTCATTTTCAGTCTCTCTGCTCTTTATTATGATTATTATTATTATTATTTGAGACAACATCTAGAATCTAGAAAGGGTGAGAGAAGTCCTTCATGATCCTCACTCTTCTTTGTGGCCCTTTTCTGAGCCATTTCCATCCCATGCAATGATGCATCCTTCCTGTATGCTTTCAGTGACTACACGATAGAAGGACTCTATTTGACACTAAATTTCATCAGTTGTCTGAGCTGGTAAAGGTGCTGCCTTGTCTTTCTCACCAGAAGACCACCGTGTGTGTGTGGACCATGTTAAGTCACTTCTGCTGTTGATTATTAGGTATTTAAAACACTCAACCCTCTCCACTACAGCACTGTTAATGAACAGAGGTGTTCACTATTAAATATTATCTAAATTATTTGTTAAAACCAGACAGAAGTTGTATTAATATTTACTGTGGTGGCATGATAGCACAGTGGATAGTACTGTTGTCTCACAGATCCTGGGTTTAAATGTAGTCTAGTAGTTGTGCAGAGACTACTTGTTCTCTCTTTTTTTTTTTTTTTTTCTCCCATAACCTGGAGCCACAAGTGAATGAGTAGATTATGCAATGAAATAGAGCCCACCCAGAGGTGAGTTATGCACCTCACCCCGCTAGGCTGACCCTTGAACCAAGTGGGTATGATGACCAACAAATGTTTGTTTTTGGCACAACAAATGCCTTGTTGTGACATTGTGGTATGTATAGGTTTTGTTACTGATAACAGCCCTTCAATTAATAATAAATAAATTCATATTAATACTTCTAAAATTGTCTGAAGTTTCCCCTGCACTTCATTTATGAACTATTTGCAGAAGAACACCTACTCTTGGGTAATTATGAAGCCATATTGTCCATTTTCCACTTCTGCCTCTTCTACCTTCTGAACAGAGTTTTTACAAACCAGATCTTCAATAGTTAGCTGTTCAGATTCACAGTTGAAGTGGCAAGGAAGTCCACCTCTAATGCTGGAGAACTGCCATAACTGTGAGTTTTCATTCTAACCTTTTTCTTAATTAGTGACCAGTTGTTGATGCTAATTCACTTCTTTTGCCTTAATTGCAATTGACTTTATGACTCAGACCTCTTGTTTCTTTTTTACCCCACCTTAAATTGCAGTCAAACAATAATTAGTAATAAAACAAGCCAACACATGACCACATAATAACCTGTGTTCATCACCGACAAATGAAAATAAAAAAAGGTCCATAAAACATTTTGACGGCACTCTTTGAAAAAAGGAAATAAACAGTTTTGGAAATGTCTGTTGTAGCTGAATGAGAGGAGCAACAAGCCATTGGAGTTTGATTAACAACAGGAATTGGTCTCTTATTAAGAAACTAGTTAATAAATGAGTAAAACTGGTTAGAGTTTGAGGCACAAACTTAGCTGGCCATCTGGTCACTTCACATCTCTTTTTTGTTTGGGTGCCATTTAAGGAAAAAAAATGAAGCAATTCAAAGGACTGAATCTTAAAAAAAAAAACAAAACAAATTACTTAAAATGAAGGGAAAAAGAAGTCAATTAATAGCAGATATTGGTTGCTGATTTAGGAGGTGACAGGAGGGAAATCCACGGCCACTGTAACCCTCCAGGACTGTAGCTGAGCACCACTGAAGTAAACATCATTTGTAAAAGCCTTCTGTTAGAAATTCCTTGTGTCTTCATTATTTCCATTTCTGACATCTAGTGATCTAATGTGGAATTACTGACCAAGAATGATCTGTTAGGGCACATTTCAGGAGCAGGAGTTGCAGATGCTCCTTTGTAAAAAGAGGCTTAATAGAGATGCATCGTGGCTTCCAAAATAATCAACAAAAACTTTTGTGACATTGACTACTGTGTTCACAAATTTTAATAACCAGCAGACTACATTATCTTCATCAGTCTGTCTTTACATTAATTTCCAAACCTGTTAAGATTATGGTCCTTTTATTTCTTTTTTCAAAATTTAAACCAAACAGGGACACATAACTGCCCCAGTGACTCAGAGTCCGTAGAGTTTTGCTACATTTTGTACTTGTTTGTAAGCAGTTTCCAGCAAGAGAGACACAAGCATTCGGCAGTCAATGAGCTCTTATCATCTGACAAACAGGTAATAATACACTATTATAAAACATGTACATTTGGGCTAAATGTCTTACAATGCACTCATTTAAGAAAGCTACATATTCCATTAAATGCCTGAAATTTCATGAAATAATAAAATCTGCAAAGTCACAGGGCCATTCCTTAAGGACAGAATGGGTTAAACCCTACTGTGCTGGAGTAAGAATCATAAACTTCAGGCTATTGAGTTAAATCTCAATACTGGCGCCTGCTGGGACTCTATGCCATTCCACGTAAACACCTTTGGCATGAAGTGAAGATCAGCTCAGTGACAGCTGCTTCTCACCCCCTTTATGTCAAATGAATTGGTGCCAAGCCACTCATTCCCTGCTGTCTTCAACTTTAATGCACTGCAACTAACATCTGTATGCATGACATCTGTGGAGCAGCACTGAAAGCACTTCCTCAGCGAGTCGGTGTCTGCTTTCTGGTCAGCTATTTTAATTTGTTGTGCCCTCATCTATGTAGTTGTTAACATGTCTGTTTATTTCTTCATGTCTTTGTGTTCTTTGAGAGAGTTGGTAATATTTCTTGCTGTAATATATCTTGTCATGTGCTGCTTTGCATTGTGTTTATCTATCAGTAATTCAACTGTTAATGTCATGTTGTGACTGTGGCACAGCTTCAGCCTCTTTAGTTAAAGGGAAAAGACTCTTTTTAGATACAGCTCCAGTGTTAAAGAAACACACTCTCAGGATGGCAGCTGTCAGTTTGGTAGCTGCTTTACTACATAAAGCACTCATTACATGTTCCTACAAGTCTTTAAAAGCCAGTAAACTCTTGTATAAGTGTCCACCTCACAGAATATTACTGGTACAATGAACAGTCAAGTAGTGTAACAATGCAGAGCAATAAATATTAAACTATTGAGTAACCCTACATTGAAAAGCAGTCCCATCTCTGGTGTCTGTGTGCTCAAACTGATTAACAACAAGTCTCCAGTTTACCAAGGCCAAAGCATGATGTCAGAAATGGATAGGTTGATTATTTATTTATTGACCATTAGAGCATTTTCAAGCTAAAACAAACCAACATTTATAAAGGCATCAATAAGATGGTCCTAAGTAAAGCTCTAGTTTGGTATATTATTATTTAAAGGTATATCACCCAGCATATATTAGTAATGGTAATATCATCATGTGTACAGAATCTAGCACCTTGATATATAACTCCATTTTATTCAATAGAAAGTACAAATCTTCTAATAGTATTATTATGAGAACATAATATGAAAGCAGCATATTATACAACATAATAGTTAATGAAATTAATACTAGAACATAAATAAATGCTGTCTCATAATATTTATTATTGGAGCCCCATCAAGGTCACTTCTGGTCTTTAGACTGTATAGAGATATATATCCTTCCAGTTATGCTATATAAGACAACTGAGAAAACACAGCCATTATTAGGTGTTAATATAGATGTATAAAGTCATTGCAAAACTGCAAACAAAATTATGAAGCAGCAATTTAAACACTGCAGTTTTTTCACCTTTATGTGTGTGTTGGGTAGTTTGGCAGAGCTGAAGTTCTTGTCTTCTGTTTCTGCCCTGAGATGATGGTGGTAGCTGGAGAATCATCTGTAGTGTACTTATTTGTCTAATATTTTGTTTTCTCACCTTTACAGAACCAACTCTCTGGATACCTGCTGAGAAAATTCAAAAATAGCAATGGCTGGCAGAAACTTTGGGTTGTGTTCACCAATTTTTGTCTCTTCTTCTATAAAACACATCAGGTAAGTCTATCCTGTGAACACTTTGAGTGTTCTTGATGCTTCAGTGAGTTTCTAAAGTGTATGACCATGATGTAAACTGCCCTACAAAATGATTTTCCATTTTAAGTAGACCAGAGTGTTTCCAAACAGAAGGTAAAAAGAAAAATCCAGCAGTTTGACAGTCATTTATGTAGGATGTATCCTTAAGCTTTCAGAATCTGCATAAAATGTTTAAAAACACACAGAATTGGGGTATCCAGTGGTATTATTTACACAGCCATTTGAAAAAAAATGATCTGCACCCTCCATTGCTTTACATTTACATTCTTTGGCTTCATATTTTGGGGGATATCTAACAACTGTCTCTTCTTCACACAGTCCTAATGTTAGATCATCCAAACCTCTAGATATAAACAATACAAAAACATTTTTTTACATTGTCATTTATATCATACTTGTGGAATTTTGGTCCATTCTTCCTTACAACACTGATTTAGTTTAGTAACATCTATGGAAATTCCTTTATGTAAGAGGTCCTGCCACAACATCTGTAGGACTGGACTGTTATCTTGACTGTTCCATTAAATTGTAGATTTGCTGGTTTGCTGAGAACCATTGTGCTGTTGCATGATGGAACATATAATACTAAAGTGTATGAGGAGGCAAACAAAGTTCATGTATTTTTGCCATTTATTGCTTTCCATTTTAATTCGGTTGATTTACATGTTTTTATTTACTGTTATTTTACATACATACAGTATTGTCAAATATAATTGCTAATAAAGTATATGTTTAATTTTCATAAATACAAATAAACACTTCAGTATGACCACATGCTCTATATAAAGAGGACTTCCATTAGGGTTCCATGGCCATAGCACATACAAAAGCAGGAAGTACTATATAGGACTAAACAAGGCATAGGCCAACCTTAGAAACTTATTTCTAAAGCCATTTCTGTGAGCACAAATCACTATATAACATGTCGGTATTGTGTGTGGCCTCTCTGAGAATCATTGTTGAAAATCTTTTTGTAACACTTTAGTATCTTGGACTCTTAGTCCCTCATGGTCTTTTCAAATATCTTAAATAAACACATATTGTGCTAGAGGATGCAACTATGTTGAACTTGTCATTAAAAGGGAGCCTTCAGATTACCGTACAAAAAGAGTACTTTATACTGACTTTAGTCTACATACTTTAAAGTATACTGGCACGTCTACGGAATGCAGCCTCTGGCTTTGAGTCCAAGCACCATGAAAATACCCCATTATCCAGGTTTAGATTATCTCCTCCTTTACCTTTTAAGAACATGTGCTTGCCTAAGATATGTATACTGTCAGTTATATGCTAAAGATGCTCTTATATATTCATATTTATATATTCATGTTTACAAAGAATTATAAGCATATCCCTGGTTACACCTCTGCATTAACATTTTGCATGATCTGTTCCTTAAACATCTTTGTTTAATACGTTTCTTACATGCTTGGCTGGAGTCCTAAGGCTTTGTTTACTTACACCAAAGTGAACCAGGAAGTAGTCTGGATCAAGATTATTTCCTCTTGCAGAAGACAAAACCGTACCAATTCACTTTGGTCCACTGCTATATAATTTTATTTTTCAGCTAGTTTTGAAGTAAACTGCAGAATTTGCCACAAGGTGTTTTTTATTTGGCTCCTTTTTGCTTTTTTCCATCTCCAAATAATCCCACACGGCTTCAGTTATGCTGAAGCTGTAGCCCTAAGGTCGGTCTTAGTCCTATTTTTAAAGAATTACATCCAGGCTGTACCTACAACAGTAAAACAACATCTGAACTGTGGCCCACGAATAAGTGGTAATGAATTATTTTACTGATCTTTCAAGAGCCGCAGACTAAACAAAACCCACACGTTTATTATTAATAGCAAGTATAAGTAATTAAGCATCAGAATAGCCACTTGAGAGTTTGTACGTAATTTAAAATAGTACAGAATTGCCTTAAACAAGTAACTGTATTTAAAGATGTGCAACCACAGCCTTTCCACGTCAGCTGTGTGCTATGAAAATGTAGAGCCCCTCAGCCTCTGTGTTAAGGTGGAAGTCAGGGGACCTTACAGTTTCATAAATCTTAAATACATACATTAATCTTTCTGTCTGTTGCTATTACCTGACTTTCACTAATTTAATTATAGTCAGCGTTCACATAACAAAGCTTGAACTTGGCCTCAGATATACCTATAAATCTTCTGGGAGCTTTTCACATATACATATACAACACCATAAGTGATCACTTTGAACTGGGAGTTTACATATGTTGCAATAATCCTAATCCTTAATACAAATCCCCTGTATGGTTTAAATATTGAGCAGGTGGTTAAATAATTCTTATTATAACTGAGTTATGAATACCTAAAGAAATTTGACCTATAGAAATTTCCTAGAAATAAAATTAAATGGGAGAAGGGGCGGGATCCAAGCAAGAAAAAGCTGAATTGGTGACATCACCGAATAGTGCAACATGGTCAACTGTAGTCACATGAAATAGCTGGCAGAACAAAGAGAGAAATAGAGCCACATGCCAATTTGATAGAGGACAACACTTGAAGAAGAAAGAAACGGACCAATGTGCATCTTGAACTCATTTGTACCCACATATGCTTCAACTGTACCTGACTGGTGTTTGCCTTCCTGCATGGAATGTACTTGCTGAAAGTACCATTTGATTTTGAACTTAAGTTTCTTTCACATGTTATACTTCATGCCTTTTCTATCCACTTGCTTTGGAGAATTTCCTAAAACCTTAGACCGGCCTTCTCAGACTCCTACATCCAGTCAGCTGCAGCATTTCTTGCCTCTTCAACAGAGTGATGAATACCTAAAGAAATCAAGTGACACATTTTATTGGCTAACTAAAAAGATTACAATATGCAAGCTCTCAAGGCAACTCAGACCCCTTCTTCAGGCCTGAGTTGCCTCGAAAGCTTGCATATTGTAATCTTTTTAGTTAGCCAATAAAAGGTGTCATTTTGCTTGACTTTTCACTACATTCATAATGGCTAACACGGTACAACACCCTAGTACTAAAGAAATCAATTAAGTGAGTGACTTTCCCCATTGGAGAGAGAAAACGTCCGGCATTGACTAAAATGTGACTACTGTTGTGTCGGAGAGTAAAAGGAAAACATGTTATTATTGTGTTTTGCTCACATCTGACCCACATTTTTAAAATTTGGGTCACACATGGCTATTCAGAAATATAAGCAAATATCCATATTTGTTGTGGGTAGCCAATGGCAGCTGACAGCATGCAGGATTCTGAAAAGGCCAGTCTAATCCTGTTAGTATTCCATATGCAGGCTTCCACTCTGCTGTGTTAAATTGCCTTCACAGGATGTTTGAAATCCTAGTCATGCTGCAGTAGTCATCCTTCTATCAGTTCCTAACAAATCCCCTGCCCTGTTGGCTAAAATGCACTCACAGGCCATCATAGAGCCTCCATTGTGCTTTAGAGTAGACTGCAGTCAGGCATCAACGTACTTTTCACCAACTCTTCTTGTGATGCACATGTGTCTTTGTGAACTAAAGGTTTTTAATATCAACTAATTGCTCCGTGGGCCATTCCGCTGTTGGTCGTCACTCCACACTGGATAGACTCCACTCTCTTCCGTGCGTTGCTTTGTATACCACCAGGATAGTTTCTTAGCTGCCACATGCTCTTCAAGGTCATTTCTTTTAAGATTTCTTTGCACGGTTGTATTTTTGTGCCTGATCTTGAGCAAGCACTTCCCTAGATTTCTTTCTGTTCCTTCATTGACCTTTTATGTATTCATCAGATGCAGATATCTTTCAGGATCTTATTCAACTTCCTTAACACAGCAAGTGTTTGCAAATGTCAATCAAAAAGGTTCTTCCCATATTTGTAGTTACCAGTTACAATATTCTGAAAGCTGTCTGCCACTATTTTGCAGTAAACGTTCCAGATAAAGCATTCAGTTAAAAACTACTTTGTTTCATTTGTAATTCAATTATCCCGTGCTTTGTTTTTGCAGGATGACTTTCCTTTGGCAAGTCTCCCATTACTTGGTTACACAGTGAGCACTCCAACAGAGACGGACAGCATTCATAAGGAGTATGTCTTCAAGCTGCAGTTCAAATCTCATGTTTACTTCTTCAGAGCTGAGAGCGAATATACGTTTGAAAGGTAACATTAGACTTGAAAGAATTCTCTGCCCAGAAAAACAAAAATCTTTACTTGATCACATTTCTAGTGTGTGCACTTGTAGAGTACAAAGTAAGGCCTCTATACAGACAATACACTAGGTGCTCAGGTCAGCATAATTGTTACGTGGAAACATATAATTCTTTTTTTATATTTTCTCTGATTTGTGGGTGTATGAGCTGTGTTTAATTCTTCTGCTTTAAGAAGCAGTTCTGTCTTGTGATAATGATCAAAATTAACATAACTTAAGAAACTCGGTGGAGGACTTTTCCAATTTAAGAATTTTTTTTATAGGTTTATAGGGTCATTATTGTCACATAAGTACATTGAAATTCTTACTTGTGTGGGCTGATTGACATGCGTCACGTCACCACTGTCCAAAGCCATAATTAATGAGAGCAACCTTACCTCGAAATTTCTGTCTTTCTCATCTGCAAAGTGTCTATTAAACAAAACCATTTGTGTTTCTCATTCACTGTGCTGGCATCAAGTCACCAGCTCAGGTCTCCTCGCACAGCTTACACTAAAAAAAACTTTTTTTTTTATTAACTGTTGATTAATAAAATCTGTTGATTGTTCATTTATTTAGATGTATCTGAAGTGCACTTGCCGCAGAGTGTTGCTCCTCTTATTACAAGCTCTATTAGTCAGCTGGTTCCTTCTTACACCTCTGTTTTGCATATTGCATGCTGAAGATGATACACCAAAAATATAAAAGTGAGAAACACTTTTTAGTGTCTTTGATAGCTTTCCAGCCAATGCAAATGGCAAATGCGACATTCAGCGCTTTAGGCTCCATCCACATTACTAAGTTTTCATTTAAAGACGCAATTATTTTCGCCTGTACTACCCGTTATTTTTGACCCCTGGAAACAAAGACTTTTAAAAACATTCTCCAGAGCCGGATATTTCTGAAGCGTAGTGTCAACGTTGTAGTGTAGATGTGCAAAAACAGAATTTTACAAAAACAATTCTCTAATCACACTTTGATTGGTTTGTGCTTATTTCATGGCCCTTCTCTGATTGGATCCTGCTCATTACAACTTCACACTCATAGATTGGTCACTTGTCTCAGAAGAAGAAACATTGTTCAGCATAGAAGAATTACTTTCCATTACAATTGTTGTGATGCTTACCTTTGTGCATCTAAATTGCATTTTGTAAAGTTTGAGATGTGATATATATGTGTTAAAAGCAAATTACAGTTTGCTAAAGTTTTGTGATAAATCCCATGGCCGGCAGTGTTACTGTTGTAGTGGAAGATTCAGAGCCACATCTCAACTGAGTTAGTTATAATCTGATTTTCACCCTGTAATCAATGTTTATTACTTAATCCGCTCAGTAAGGAGGACTGCATTCTACAGCAAAATTAATAACAAGGTGCTTAACAAAGTGGATAGGTGTAGTATGCAGGACAGAGACTGTGCAGTAAAGTGAAAATATGGACACACACATATTTATGTTTTACAAATATTGTTTGGTACTGGATGTGTTCCAATTACTGTGGACTGCTCATAATCAATCCTCTCGCTCAATGAACACTGAGCTAAATACATTTTTTTTTATTTTTGTTTCAAGTGTCATTTCAGCATTTGCTTTGTTTTCAAATTATGCCAAGACAACAGCCACCAGTTCTTAAGAATGATACTTTCAACTGTAATCAGCACATTACGTGACACGGGGGCGATTGGTTGTGGCTCCTTAATGAATTTCTTTGGGTTTTTTTATGCTGTGAATAAGCTATTAAAATTCCTGCATGTTCTAATAGTTTTGAAAGTGTATAAAAAGCACATGAGAATCTGACCTTCAAGGCTTTGAATTTCTCATTTCACAGCCCTTTCAAAGAGTTTGCCGCTGATGGGTGTGTAGCCGCTGAAGTGTAAGGCGAGATCAAGCACAGGTAAAACGCGTGATGAAAGAAATCTCTCAGTCCAAAAGTTCGTTTTAAAATTATTTAGTGAAAATTAAAAGCAAATAATCCACACAAGAATAAAAGCAAAAATAGTTACACACGTAGAATAAAAGGCAAAAAAAAGGGAAAATGTACAGTACATCCGGAAAGTATTCACAGCGCATCACTTTTTCCACATTTTGTTATGTTACAGCCTTATTCCAAAATGGATTAAATTCATTTTTTTCCTCAGAATTCTACACACAACACCCCATAATGACAACGTGAAAAAAGTTTACTTGAGGTTTTTGCAAATTTATTAAATATAAAAAAATTGAGAAAGCACATGTACATAAGTATTCCCAGCCTTTGCCATGAAGCTCAAAATTGAGCTCAAGTGCATCCTGTTTCCCCTGATCATCCTTGAGATGTTTCTGCAGCTTAATTGGAGTCCACCTGTGGTAAATTCAGTTGATTGGACATGATTTGGAAAGGCACACACCTGTCTATATAAGGTCCCACAGTTGACAGTTCATGTCAGAGCACAAACCAAGCATGAAGTCAAAGGAATTGTCTGTAGACCTCCGAGACAGGATTGTCTCGAGGCACAAATCTGGGGAAAGTTACAGAAAAATGTCTGCTGCTTTGAAGGTCCCAATGAGCACAGTGGCCTCCATCATCCGTAAGTGGAAGAAGTTCGAAATCACCAGGACTCTTCCTAGAGCTGGCTGGCCATCTAAACTGAGCGATCGGGGGACAGGGGCCTTAGTCAGGGAAGTGACCAAGAACCCGATGGTCACTCTGTCAGAGTTCCAGAGGTCCTCTGTGGAGACAGAAAAACCTTCCAGAAGGACAACCATTTCTGCAGCAATCCACCAATCAGGCCTGTATGGTAGAGTGGCCAGACGGAAGCCACTCCTTAGTAAAAGGCACATGGCAGCCTGCCTGGAGTTTGCCAAAAGGCACCTGAAGGACTCTCAGACCAAGAGAAAGAAAATTCTCTGGTCTGATGAGACAAAGATTGAACTCTTTGGTGTGAATGCCAGGCGTCACGTTTGGAGGAAACCAGGCACCGCTCATCACCAGGCCAATATAATCCCTACAGTGAAGCATGGTGGTGGCAGCATCATGCTGTGGGGATGTTTTTCAGCGGCAGAAACTGGGAGACTAGTCAGGATAAAGGGAAAGATGACTGCAGCAATGTACAGAGACATCCTGGATGAAAACCTGCTCCAGAGCGTCCTTGACCTCAGACTGGGGCGACGGTTCATCTTTCAACAGGACAACGACCCTAAGCACACAGCCAAGATATCAAAGGAGTGGCTTCAGGACAACTCTGTGAATGTCCTTGAGTGGCCCAGCCAGAGCCCAGACTTGAATCCGATTGAACATCTCTGGAGAGATCTTAAAATGGCTGTGAACAGATGCTTCCCATGCAACCTGATGGAGCTTGAGAGGTGCTGCAAAGAGGAATGGGTGAAACTGGCCAAGGATAGGTGTGCCAAGCTTGTGGCATCATATTCAAAAAGACTTGAGGCTGTAATTGCTGCCAAAGGTGCATCGACAATGTATTGAGCAAAGGCTGTACATGTGATTTCTCAGTTTTTTTATATTTTTAATAAATTTGCAAAAACCTCAAGTAAACTTTTTTCACGTTGTCATTATGGGGTGTGTAGAATTCTGAGGAAAAAAATGAATTTAATCCATTTTGGAATAAGGCTGTAACATAACAAAAGGTGGAAAAAGTGATGCGCTGTGAATACTTTCTGGATGCAAAACTTAGCTTTTCTTGAGAAACTTTAGTTATTGCTGTACTTAAAAGTTCTTAGCTTCTTCTTCTGTACACTATAAGTGAACGGTTCTGCACTTAAATAAGTGCTGTTTTACGAGTTACTTTACACACTCAAAAAGCCTGTAGGCCCATAAGCACATAGGCTTGTGCACAGGCACGGTCACGGTTTAAAACCGTATGCCTCTACACCTTACACATGGCAAGACTGTCACTAAATGAAGAATAATGTTAACTCAAAGCTGTTAGAAATGGCAAGAATATACCAATTCAATTCTACTTATGGGGGTTATAGGAACCTCCCATAGATTATACATTGTCATCTAGTAAAATATTTATGAGTCTTATATAACTAGGAAAATGGCTCTTACAGGGTGCATGCCCAGTGTAGGCGAAGTTCTACATTATGTGTGTTTTTGGTACAGATAGGGATCTTTCTGTAAACAATAAGAAAACTTCAGTGCATCTGAGGTTCATTTTAATTTAAAAACTCTTTTTAAAATGAAAACTTGGTAGTGTGGCTATAGCCTTAGTTATATGTAGTGATGCATTTGGTTTTGTAGACACTGTTTTAAATTTTGAGGTTCACGACTGATCTAGTTACTTTTATTCAACATTGAAAGAGGTAAAAAAAATTTTCTTTGGAATTGTACAGTATAGATGTGAAGACTACCATTTAAACATTGTTGGTATTTTCTTATTGAAGCATTTGTGCTGAAGACTATGAAGCAGAATCAAGCCGTCACTGGTCTGTTGCCGGGGGAGACAAACACATACCCGGGGATTTGTCTTTCAAAACATATTCAGGTCTTTAAAGAAAAAATGTTATAGGTATTGTTCATTCAGTGCGTTCCTAATCTCGTCTTAATACATAATTCACCTGCCTCCTCACTCACTCACTCACTCACACCCATCCGAAGCCGAATGCGCAGTCGCCTTCTGCGCAGCTGCCCGAAAAAAACCTTACAAGACTGACATCCAACCCCAACATCGCGGCAGGCGGCAGATTTACGGCCATAAAAATTCAAAGAGAACGGCGACTTCGATTAAAGCTCTAGAGGCCTGAAAGTCGATTTCGACTACAGCTCGAGGCCTAATTACGCATTCTGATTCAATTACGCATTCATTCAATACACCTATATCAGGTTTGTGGTGCTTATACTTATTACTATTCCATATTGTACTGGAACATTCATCATTCAATATTATACTATAGGCCTGGAAAATACATCAACTAACAGTACAAGCCTGTACAGTAATGAGTAAAGTGGACTACAATCATTACAAAACAACTTCTTCGTTACTTATCATTTGTTCTTCATACACTGCTGACACAAACTCGTGCCCGTTTCATCTTACGCCGCCGAAACGGGCTCTTTGTCTAGTTGTACATAATGAATCCAAAGTAAATTTCCTAATTTTAATTCTGTAGGATACATTTGCCACACAAAACAAATTTAGTTTACATGGTTCAGTTAAATGATGTGACCAACATGATGATTAAAGTCGATGTCACATTATGCATCTTCTAGTCGTTGGATATGTCAGACTTGCCAACTGTACTTGCTGATCTTGCTGCCAGACCATGTAAATTTACACTGAAAATCACTGCCCATGTCACATTTAGCAACTGAGTGCCAAGTTACCAGAACAGTTCTGCTCGTCACTTTTTCATACTGTATGCCCTCTCCCTTTTTTTTTTTTCTTTTTTCCATTCTGTGTTGGTAAGTAACATGTACCTTCAGACGGACAAGCTTCTCATCTGTTTGTGAGGTCTAAAATACCTATGTTTCTTAATACTCATCGTTGCATTTTATGAATTTTTAACAGACTAGTTGGAGAGAGTCACTGAGCATGTTGCATTATGCGAGAGGCTTCACGGGAGCAGATTGCTGACTGCTTCCAATTCGCTAAGATTATGTGAATGAGGGCTACAACTGAAAATCACTGGAGAAATTGCATAATGTAACATGGCTTTAAAGCAACATACATAATCAGAACAAGTACTTCAACAAACCACATCAACTGGCTACTCTCAATCTGAAGGAGCAGTGACTGTTTTCTGAGGCTCTCATGAATTGCTGATCTTTCTCCTTATTACGGAGTGCTAGCCCAGTCACCCTCACACCTCATATTCATGAGTGGGGCCAACCTTTCAATCAAAACACAATGGAGTTTAAACAGGAAGCTGTAATTCCAGTTTTAGAAATGACTGAAACTGAACCATTAGTTAAATGAAGTGTTAGTGATGACAGTGGGAACTGGTCATCAGATATTGACAAGGATAATGAAACATAATGATGCATATGTACTGTAAGAGTGAACCACCATGATATGCCTGCTGAATTCAGTCTCTTGCGGGTTCACCGTGGTGCAAGTCGGTGTGCTTGGCAGAAAGGCAAAATGATTGCAAACAAGTAGAAATATGTTGGCCCCCTGAGCACTATTCACAATGCAGCAACTGTCACTTGTGTCGGGAAAAAACGTGGAAGTCACTAAGCCTTGCACTGTGGTAGTCTACAATAACACAAGGGGTGCGTTGATTGTGCAGTTCAGACACTGGAATTCTACCCTCTCAGAAAAAAATATAAGTGAGCCAAGAAACACGCTTCTGCTGTTCCAGTTGTGATGTCAGGCTGTGCATTGGTGACCGTTTCAAAACACATTACACGAAGGGCGAGTATTAAATCTGAATCAGTTCAGCAGTGGACACCAGCCATACCTTTCCTACTGTATTTATGTGGACATTTTGATATTTATAGGTAATAACATTTTACTTTATTGTGTGCAGTTAATTGAAATTTTTAGAATGGCATGAATGGGTGGGGGTCATCCTCCAAATGTTTATTAGTGTAACCAAGTCACCCTTTCTTTCATCTTCCAACAGATGGATGGAGGTGATCAAAAGTGCTGCCAGCACCACTGGAAGAGTTAGTCTTCTGATACAGAAGGAGACCAAGGAGCATAATGGGAATTGAAGATATCCAAGTCTTGGGGCAGGGCCTTTTGGACTATGGAAAACTTCTCTCTGGCAGTCAAGAGACTAATTGCAAATACATTGGAAACTTTTTCCACTTTTAGAGAAGTCATAAAACTTACCCCCAGTGTGAACTCTGACAGATGGCTGTAAATAACATTTTGGAAGAGAATTACTTTGATCAGTATTTAACAGAGGACATTAGCTGTGGCCTCCAGGTAGATCTTCATTAGGCAATCACAAAATATCACATCTGAAGATGGCCATCAAAGCTGTTAGTCATCCAGATGGCAGGCAATGCCTTGACTAGCCCCCGGCTGGACCGTGGTCTGCTAAAGTTGAGCAGCCAACTTTCTAACTGGTGCTTGTCACAAGGTGTGTTGCCACTTCTCACTTGGGCTGTTTAGGTAAGGATAGAGCTGACTGAGGGCATTTGTAAGTGGACAAAGGTTGGAGAAAGGTTAGGAAAATGTCAGGTTCACTGAATAAAGTGGTCATGTTGTTGTAGTCTTTATTTCTCTAAAGGCCCAGAAATCTTAACTTGATACTGGGACTTGTCGATGTGATATGTAGAATGGCTACTGAACAGCATTCACAAAAATGCTTTAGCTTTAGCCACCTGTATGCTGGCACACGTGTCTCTGCTTGAGCGCATGCAAGTATCCGTAAATATTTGTTAGACACAGAGTAAATCAATATAACAACTGTGGGAGAAAGTGCATAAAACAGTAGCCAGTGTCAGCCGATTGAGTTTACTGCAATCCCCATCTCAATGTCTAACTCCGACAGGTTGGCCTGTTCTACATCCCCTTCTCTGCCGATTTATTAAATGTTATTTCTCAGGTACCTCGTAAAGTCTGAGCTGACACTGTTTTTAGTATAAAGTAAAGGTCATTTTTTTCATTACACATTTTTAAATATTCATGTTATGCTTTTGTTTTTATATTCTGTTAAACGAACACAAAACCTCCTGTAAATGTAAAACCATGACTTTTCTAAAATACAGCAAATGATCATTTTGTTATTAGGTAACAGAGTTGAGTGCTGCACTTTTATGACGCATCCAGACCATTCGTGCTGAAAAAAACTAATTGACAGCAGAAAATGTTTCAGCGGAACAGAAATGTGGCCAATCTGGGCTGATTTATGTGGCTGCAGAGAACGAAGAGACTGATGTGCAGCCCTTTAAGCGTTCTAAGACGTTCCCTAAGTACCAAGCCTTAGATTTCACACTACTTGTTACGTGTAGCCCAGGGGTGTCCAGCTTCGGTCCTGGAGGACCCAGTGGCTGCCTAAAGCCTTTTCCTAATCAGTGACCAGTTTTCACTGCTAATTCCATTCTTTTCCCCTTCATTTTAATAGCCCTGTTTTTAAGGATTCAGTCCTCTGAATTGATTCTTTTCTTCATTAACTGAAATGAGACGTGAAACAAGCCAACAAATGACCAGCTAAATTGGGGCTTCAAACTCCAACCAATTTCTTAATGAGCAGCCAATTCTTGCTCTTAATTGAAGTATTTATTGAATATCAGGACTTGTTGCAGCTCTCATTCGGCCACAGCAGCCTGTTGATTTTCTGGTTTTTCTAAGACCACCATCGATGTTTTGGTGACCTGAGCAGACCAACATCACTGAGCCCTTCACCTTTCTTTATTTTCAGGTTAGCTGGTCATGGGGCGGTTTGTTTTGTGTCTCATTAAGGAAAAAGAAACAATTAAGGGGTCTGAGCCACAACAATTAAAACTAAGGCAAGACAAGTTAAGAAGCAGCAGCAGCAGCAAAAACGGCTCACAAATGAAAAAGATGGTTAGAATGAAAACCTGTAGCCACTGCGGCCCTCCAGGACTGGAGATGGACACCCCTGTGTAGCCTGTCAGTTACTATTTAATCAACAAAATGACAGCTTATCTCATTTGTGCAGACTTACGAAACCTAAAGGTTGCTTTTCTTTCCACGTTTCTTAAATCTCACTGTGGTTATTTTCAAAATTAATGCAATTGCTGCTTCACTTCATTTATAAAGGACAATCCACATTACCTCTTAAAGACAGTAACTGAATACATTTGAAAATATTTGATCTCTCTTACATGTGGCTGAAGCTCTCGAGTGCGCTCCGATACAGCCGGCTTCTCAGACTTGTGTATCATTTTGAGGCAGCTTGTTCACTTCCTGCTTGCTTGTATATTTCCCATCTTTGCAGGTGACTCCCAGTGTGCCTCCTACACCTTTTCAAGAGTCTCACATGCGCACTTCCTTTTATTAACTGCATCACTAAAGTGAAGCTGACCAATCAACCCAAACAAAAAGTGGCCAGTCAGATTGCTTGGAGGAACTGGACACGTACGTATTTTAGTGTTTTATTATACAGTAGATTTTTTTTTATGAGACAAGTATAATAATAATACATTTATACAGCACCTTTCCCTTGTGTTGGATTCTTAGAGGCCTTTCTGTGTCCATCTGTTTAATTCAGTGATAGAACTCACCATGTGTAATCCCAGTGGCCCGAGTTTGTGGCCCAGTTGTGCAGACTTGGGACAGAAGTGACAGAATTTCAGTCAAGTTGTAGCAGTGATGGGCACAGGTTCAGGGGGTCCATGACATTTTATCATTGTGATGGACAGAAGAGTGACTTCATCCACCGTGTTATTGAATTATCTCAATGATTTCACACAAATGCAGTGAAGTACAAATGTTAAGGCAAAAACTGTGCGTGACACTTAATAGAGATGCACATTATGGAAAAAAATGACACTGCAAATACATAAACCGTCTGACACCCAAATATATTACAGATGTGGGTACAAGAAATGGAACACCTTGGCAATGGCGTCATCTCCTTTAGGGAAGTCCACATGTCACTCCCCCTATTGAGGGTGTGGAAGAAGAAGCGAACCAAAGTGGGAATGGCAAGTGCAGCGAGCAAGCAGGTGGTCAGGCACTATAAATAAAACAGGCGCCTCAGTAACATTGGTGTCCATGGCTCTCCAGAGTTGAGTAATGACTGTGCTAAATTAACGGAATGTTTAACTAGGATCTTATCATTTGCTTAATAAAATGTGTTATATAATATGCTAAAATAGTCATATAAGTAGCATTAATTAAAACAAATCATACTGATGTACATTTGAGAATATGTCTCCACTAAAGCACATTCAACGCCAGTAGCTCTCCAGTTAGTCTGCTGTATTCATTGCCAGTGGTGCCGTGTGAGTGAAGTTCACCTGCAGACAGCCAGAAACATGCGAGGTGTGAAGACTTGCTGGACAGGGTGGCGATTTACAGTATCTAAGTTATTTAAACTCTCTGTAACAAACAGTATTTATCAAAACTGGAAAAAAAAATATTTAGAGGTCCATTTAAACTTATTCTGGTGTATAAATTCTCGTGTGGTGGTTGTCTGTCAGTGGTAATACGCCACCTAAGGTGACTCCAACATTCTCAGTCCCACTTACTGCAGTTCAGAGTCATCGTTGGTGCTGCTCTTGCTGTTAGCTTATTTAATTTGTCAACTGCATCTTAACGTACTAAAATAAATGAAAACAAAACACTGAGCCGACAATGTGACCAGTGCCACCTAGAGCACACGTGTGCCACACAGCACTCTCCGCTCATCGCTAAGCCAAGCACCCCATCTTGCCTTTGACCCCTGCACGGAGCCTCTTTTTGCTGCAGAATCAACAAGAGGCTGGCAAAAGCTCTGTGCCCCTTTGTGTGCCCTCTGTGGTAGTCTGCAGAGGTGCCAGTTTTGAAAGTACAAGCAAACAGGAGGATAATGTTGACAATTAAAGTCATTTAAATGTGTTTAAAGTAAGCAAATTCATTATGCTATACTATGACACTGGATTTTTAAAATTTTACATAACAAAACTGTCAACTAAAAGTGAGCAAGAGTGTGAATCTCCAAATTGTTTCAGTGACAGCTTTCGGTTGCTAGGGTATTCGTATTAAACTTCATATTCCAAATGCACGTGTGAAATCACAGCGGCCTCATCTGTAAACTAGAGACAGGAGGCACCATGGGAAATTTTTTTTTTTTTTGGTTTTGGTGCCAAAAGAGATTCCCAGGTTTTGGAATTTTCTACCTCCATTCCATCAGCGGCCCTAAAATTACATCTCCCACCACAAAGAGATTAGTGGGGTCCACAGTGTGTAAAAGCATCTCGGCAGACAGTCCTCAGGGCGGGGGCACAGACAGAATGAGAGTGTGTTACAGAGGGAGGGCCGTTACTTTTCTAGAACTTTACAGCGGTTGTCAGCTGGTACCTGTACATAAAAAACCAGAGACGTTGCTCAGATGCATCATGTAGGTGGTGTGATGTTATGACAGCCCCAATGTGTGGTGTCCATCTGCCAGAATGTTAATCAGTAGCCATATTCTGCTTTTCATTAAGCTTTTTTTCTTTTAATATTATCATCTTCTGGAAGCCATCTGGTAAAAATAGTTTTTCGTAGACTTGATGCGAAGTGATTGTTTGATGGTGTGTGTACATGCACAAATACCGCAAGTAACCTCAACTTAGGGTCTTAATGGTGCAGTGGGTTATTTGGCTTTTCAAACAAAATAAACCTGCAAAAGAAAGAAATCTTAACAAACATCCAAATGAAAAGAAACAGAAAAGTGTGCACTTGCCTGGCGCCCTGAACAGGCACGGGTGGCCCACAACTGTACACCTGGATTAAGCAGTGAATTATTGGAGAATAGTAAATGTACAGATTCCAAGCTTATTTAACACAACACTACATGTACATGTAAACCCACATTTGAATATTAAAAATGACAAAAAAAAAAGTTTAAATCAGTTGTCCTTGCAGTAAAGAATAAAGGGATTTGTCAGGCTGACTGTCCGTACGTCTGCTCTCAAATGACCAATTCTGTTCGCTCTTGGCAACTCAACTAAGGACCCTGGCAGCACAAGTTCTCCAACGTACCGCCACAGGCAGTTTACTGCTATTTGGTCAAAAGGACCTTCGGCCCAAACGACTGCAGTGGTCCTTCTGCTCAGACTCGTGTCCCCCATTGTCAGTGCATGTGCACCTTTTTTTTGTTTGTTTTTTTAAACTACTACGTGCCTGGATCATCTGTAGCAAGTTGGTGTGACGTTAATCAAGATATTTAATTCCAGATTCTTGTCAGAATTCTTCCAAAAGAGCTGATCAGAAATAAGCTAGAAGACCACAAGGCCCCCACCCCCTGCCCCCTTTCTGCCTTAGGAGGAGTTGGAGTCGTCGTCTTTGCTGCGTAATTTAAATTTCTATTTATTGAGTTAGCAGATCTGAGAAGGTTTGGTGTAAGACTGAGAGCGAGGCTGTGCATGCAGTGTTGTGTAATGGCAGTGAATAAAGACGAGACCTGACTTAAAACAGTACAATATGGTTACTTTATTTGGTTTGACATCAGAAGTTTCTCTTTTCTGGGGAAGGGGGCGGTGGATACTGGCAGTGTGCAGGCTGAGGTTCCCACTGTTCACTGCAGAAGATACACATTTGAGGGAAGCAGCCCACTTCTGATCAGGGGCCATCGGATTTGCAGGTTTATTTTCACATAGAAAATACGATTTGCTTTTCACAGACACATCGTGTGTGCACATCGATGCATCTCCTAAGCTGCCATGCCATAGTTCATAATTGTATACCAGCAACAGTTTCTGTACAAAACAATTAATGGTCTGGGTACATGTTTAATTTCCTCCATTCAATAAAGAAAAATGTAAAAATATTTAAATTATAATTAAAAGATCTAAGAATGACAGGCCTCTCCAGGAGCAGCTGCTCTGCACACAGCAGGGTGGGGTAGGGATGAGGCAGGTCCTACGAGCCGCTGGTCTGAGCTCAGTGTGCCCGCGGCAAAGATGTTACAGAAGGAATGCTGGCAGAGGAGCTCGCTCAACTCAAGAGGGGTCTGTCCACCTGTGTCTCCAGGAGTGTGAACTGAAGAGCTCAACAAAAGCCAAAAATGTAGCTTCATCGTGATGAGGGGGTGCTGTTTCCATTTAATGAGAACCTGCAGAGAAGAACACACGCAGAGTCGGTTCAGTCAGGCAACACACATTTACATGGCCATTACGGTGAAGTGTGCATTTACATGAGGGTCTGGGGGGACTACAAGAATACGTTTTTCAGTTGTCACTTTTACACCACGTCCTGATTCAGTTCAGCTTGTGAAGTCCACTGCTATTTAGGGTTTAAAACCAGAACTGGGAAACATGGAGACAAAACAAGACAGCACATCATCACTCAATGGGGGCAGCACTGAGGCTGGCACTTGAGTAGAGTTCACCACTGCTAATGTGTTCACACACAGCCATAGTGAAACAACACAGCAGCAGCAGCAGCCTGAGCGCACCATGCCAAGACGTTACCCACCTCACCATGAATGGCTGTTTGACAAGGCCAGATGCTTCTGTCTGAAAAAATTACACCAAAAAATAAGACAATGTCATGCTTCCTTATGATGACTTCTGGGCTTGTTTTTCTGTTTTTTGAGCCCTCCATTCATGACTATGGACAGATGACCAATCCGAATATCCTCCTACATGAAATTCAGGACAATGACCTGAAAGCAAATCCTGAGAAAAAGCATGAAGAAGAAGCTGTGTTGTTTTTACTTTTTCAGACCAGCAGCTTGCATGCTGGGTGCCTCACAGGACGGTCAGTGCTCGAGGTCCACAAGTGTCACTTTCAGCTATGAAGAGAACACTTTAAGCTGCAGTTCAGTGGCAGAAAAAAAAAGTAACTGCTTACATTTAGAAATAAGAAAAAGAGGCTTGTCTGGGCCAGTCGACGTGTACTCTTGAAGGTAAAGTAGACAACAAATAAACAACTGGAAATAGGAAAGTTAGGTTTGAAGCTGTTGACTCCTGGAAACGTCTGCTTCTGTTGTGGCGTGGGGTCTGCCAGACATGGTCCTGTCCGAGTTCCCTCCAGTTTCTAAGTTCCCTTTGATGGGAACTGACACCTTGGCATTCTTTGCCATTTCTCTGAAGGACAGACGTGCATGTTTAAGGGTTATGAGGGGCTGCCGGTCTTCTTTTATTATTATGACTGCAATATAAAGCGTAATATTGTCCAAAGAATCTTCATAGGGTGAAACAACACCGCTTTTATACAGAACAGAGGAATCGGCCAAAATCGGGACACTTGCAGGAATTGTTTGCATTAACTTTATGAACACCAATTGCAGCAGGAAACCTGTAAGACGTTAGCCCACTGCTTGTTCCCTGAAAAAGATGTTTTTGTGTAACTTTACACATTGTTATTTTTCAGTTCTTGGTAAGTTAAACTTTTTTCTTTTTTTTTTAAATCTCTGGCAGTTTACCACTTACCTATGTTCCATTTCTGGTCATTCATTCAATAAAAAATAAATGAAAAATGAGGGGATCTAAAACTTGACAGGTAATGTAGTACTGTGTTTTTTTTATATACAGGGTGGGCAAAAGTAGGTTTACAGTTGTGCTGGCAATGTGAGTGAGCACTTATGAGTGTGCCATTCTTTTGAGTTAATAATTAAGTTAATCAAGCTATTTTAATAATCACACCCTGCATGTCTGTTTCCATATCAATGACAGGAAACCTGCTTTTGCCCACCCTCTATATATATAATTTTAAAAATTCAATTCAAACTCGCATCTAATTTTTGATGCTTGATCCTGATATGAGAATTAAACAGGCATTGGAGTTGGTGGTGGCAGTTCTGAACCTTATTTATATATAAACAAAATGGCGGCCAGCTACTCATGTTAGACTGTGTACACACACACACACGTGACCTTAACGTGCACATTAAGTGAGCTCCAGACTTTGTTGACATATATTTCACTTTAGATCTCCTCTAATACGTAAGCGGCATTGGATTTAATAAAGAGAAATAGGATTTGTAAACAATGAGTACGGCTTGACAGCACAGGAAGGTGAAGAGGGGAGAAAAGCAGTGTGTAGATATGGCATTTGTGCTAACTGAAATGGAAACCCTGAGCTAATATGAAAACGGAGGAAAAAAAATGAAAATTTCATAAAAGAGATCAAAGAGTCTAGAAAATGGAAAAAAAATGAACTGGAAGAGAAGACAAGGAGGAACTTGATCAGAAACCAGACAGACTCTAAATGTGTATTTACTGAAAAACAAACAATTAGAGGACAAATGCGTGGACCGAGAAAACAGAGTAAGACGTTAGCTGCTTAAACACAAGTGTTTAAAAGGAGAAGAAGAAGATGGTGCCGGTACATTTTTATTTTTTTTGACAAAGTTTACTAGCCTCCCTCCTAATAAGGCCTTAGACTTCGACCTCTGGGGCTTTCCAATGATCCTTTGTGGTTAGAGTGTTAAGTTTCCAGATAAAACAGAGAGTGCTGTTTACTGCCTGGAGTGAGAAAAAACTTCAACGTCAAGCAAAGTGCATCCTGTAGACCCTAACTACAAACAAAGGATATCCAGAGACAGCTGACAGAATGACATTTAAGTTTAATCTCCATCCTCTGAAATTCGGAAAGTTCACTGAAAAGAACGTGAGAGTTTTTTCTTCCTTCTGCATGGGCAGCGAGACATTTGGCGATTAAGGCTGACTTACTGGAGGATGGACCACCGTGGATCGGGTGGCCATCACCGAGGTAGTCCAGGGGAGCTCCTTATTGGATCGCGGGATAAGCCAACAAGTGAGCTCTAATTAGGCATTGATGCTTTTACCTTTGAAGACAACAGCTAAATGTCCAAACAAAGAAGGGCTTAGATTCACTGAAAGTGTTGTAATTAAATGGTAGCATTTTTTCTACTGTTAAAATGACACAAAGATTACTGAGTGTTTATTATTGAAGTTACTGTCACTACAGCGGCCAACAAGTGAGTTCTAATTATGCATTTAGTAGTTTTTTTAACCTAAAAAACAAAACCCAAAGCCCAGATTTAATATGACAAGAATCTGAGGCTCCGGGTGAACAAGTACAGACCCCAACTAAAGGACATTCATTCTCCAGTGAAATTACTGAAGCAGCCCTGTTGTCTTTGCTATGTCTTACGAGTATTTTTTTATTATGAAGATGGTGTAGAATTGAAAACTCCTGGCCACAGGACTATCCTGCCTGCAGAAGATCCTAATGGCAAAGCAGAATTAAAACAAAATGCAGTACAGGTAGCTACTAGTTGATATAAAGTGGCCAAGCCAGGCTGAAGAAGGTCAACAGCACTCACCTCCGCACCCGCTCCATCAAGTGCGTCACTAGGCGGTCGGAGATCCCGGGGCATGACTCCTCCGCCAAGTTAAACGCATTCTCCAGCTCTTCTATTACCCCCAAGCTGCTGCCACTTGCTTGTCGTTTTTCTTTTAGCTAAGAAGAAAGACCAGACATCTGGAGCTTCAGAATGCAATAACAGTTACATGTTTCCCACCGCAGATGCCGTCCCCCCTCGTTATTAACAAGTTTTCATTCCTGTCAATGTTTGTAACCCGATTCGGCATACCAGTTAGAACTTGCCCTGAAGATCTCTGTTACTGGTATTATTTATTTGACAGAAATACATTTCAGTCTTATTAATAAAATGACTGCACTTTAAATTACAAAACACAAAATGAATCACTGGTGACGCACACCGATCAAAAAAGTTTGGACAACCCCTGGAGCAAATTACATATTTTGTTGAAATTTGAAGTAAAAAATGGTAGATACAATGCTGACAGCAAAGCTAACTACAACAGCAGCATTTCTTCATGAAAGTGTTCAAGAACAGGTAAGCTGTATTTCATGAATTAAAATAAGAGCGTAAATGTGGCATCTGCAGTAGTTTGGGCACCTTACTGAGTCAGTACTTAACACCCCATTTGGACAATCTTTGTCTCCAGTGAGGAGTCCGTATTCTTATTTTGGCCTTTTGTCTGCATTGTTCCTTGTTGGGCACTTCCAGCTGTGAGAGATCCTTGGGCCGTCTTCAGTGCACAGCTTTTGTAACATCTACCCACAGATTTTCAATGATGTTCAAGTTTGGAGTCTGCAGGGGCCAATCCCAAGCCTGAGGTACTTCATAGTAAAAGCGGAAGTGTGTTTTAAATCATTGTCTTGTTGTAGAAGCCGCTGATTTCTCAGCTTCCATTTCCTGGCAGACTCCTTGAGAATTTGTTTTAATCCATTCTTCCCTGTGCCACTAGCTGCCATACCACTCCAAACCATAACAGATCCACCACGATCGTGCTTAACAGCTGGGAAGGAGTTCTTCAAATGATGTTTCTTTTTTCTCTCCCAACAAACCTTTTTTGGTTGTTGCCAAAGTGTTCAATTTTAACCTCATCCGTCTGTCTGTCCTCTGTCTTATGCAGCCTTTTTTGAGAGGAGATTGCTGGTAAGGTTTCCTTTGGATGACTTCTCCATAAAGGCCAAGGTCCATGTAAGCAGTGCTGGACAGTAGAGGACACCACCACGGCTTTCTCAGCTAAATCTGCCTGCTGGTCCTTTGCAGTCATATCGGGGTTTCATGGTACCACATAACTGGCATTTCTTAATGACATTTCAGACTGTTGAAATTGCTAGCTGGAAGCACTGGGATATCTTTTTATAACCTTAGCTTGCTTTGTAGGCATCAATTACTTTAATTTTCAGATCCTCAGCTTAGAAGAGTCCATGACTGCTGTTGAGTGCTGCACAATTTTTCAAAAGGATTTATTAGGCCTTCCCATGGGCTCACCACCTATGGGAGGGGCCAAGGAGGTCGGGTGCAGTGTGAGTTGGGTGGTGGCCGAAGGCGGGGACCTTGGCGGTCCGATCCTCGGCTACAGAAACTGGCTCTTGGGACGTGGAATGTCACCTCTCTGAAGGGGAAGGAGCCTGAGCTAGTGCGCGAAGTTGAGAGGTTCCGGCTAGATATAGTCGGGCTCACCTCGACGCACAGCTTGGACTCTGGAACCAATCTCCTTGAGAGGGGCTGGACTCTCTACCACTCTGGAGTTGCCCCCGGTGAGAGGCGCCGAGCAGGTGTGGGTATACTTATTGCCCCCCCAACTTGGAGCCTGTACATTGGGGTTTACCCCGGTGGACGAGAGGGTAGCCTCCCTTCGCCTTCGGGTGGGGGGACGGGTCCTAACTGTTGTTTGTGCGTATGCACCGAACAGCAGTTCGGAGTACCCACCCTTTTTGGAGTCCCTGGAGGGGGTGCTAGAGGGCATACCTTCTGGGGACTCCCTCGTTCTGCTGGGAGACTTCAATGCTCACGTGGGCAATGACAGTGAGACCTGGAAGGGCGTGATTGGGAGGAATGGCCCCCCTGATCTGAACCCGAGCGGTGTTTTGTTATTGGACTTCTGTGCTCGTCACGGATTGTCCATAACGAACACCATGTTCAAGCATAGGGGTGTTCATATGTGCACTTGGCACCAGGACACCCTAGGCCTCAGTTCGATGATCGACTTTGTGGTCGTGTCGTCGGACTTGCGGCCACATGTCTTGGACACTCAGGTGAAGAGAGGGGCGGAGCTGTCAACTGATCACCACCTGGTGGTGAGTTGGCTTCGATGGTGGGGGAGGATGCCGGTCAGGCGTGGTAGGCCCAAACGTGTTGTGAGGGTCTGCTGGGAACGTCTGGCAGAGCCCCCTGTCAGAAGTAGCTTCAACTCCCACCTCCGGCAGAACTTCGACCACATCCTGAGGGAGGTGGGGGACATTGAGTCCGAATGGGCCATGTTCCGTGCCTCTATTGTTGAGGCAGCTGACCGGAGCTGTGGCCGTAAGGTGGTCGGTGCCTGTCGTGGCGGCAATCCCCGAACCCGCTGGTGGACACCGGCGGTGAAGGATGCCGTCAAGCTGAAGAAGGAGTCCTACAGGACCCTTTTGTCCTGTGGGACCCCGGAGGCAGCTGATAGGTACCGGCAGGCCAAGCGGAATGCGGCTTTGGTGGTTGCTGAGGCAAAAACTCGGGCGTGGGAGGAGTTTGGGGAGGCCATGGAGAATGACTTTCGGACGGCTTCGAGGAGATTCTGGTCCACCATCCGGCGTCTCAGGAAGGGGAAGCAGTGCAGTGTCAACACTGTATATGGTGGGGATGGTGCGCTGCTGACCTCGACTCGGGACGTTGTGTGTCGGTGGGGGGAATACTTCGAAGACCTCCTCAATCCCATTAACATGCCTTCCAATGAGGAAGCAGAGCCTGGGGACTCAGAGGTGGGCTCCCCCATCTCTGGGACTGAGGTCACCGAGGTGGTCAAAAAACTCCTTGGTGGCAGGGCCCCGGGGGTGGATGAGATACGCCCGGAGTTCCTCAAGGCTCTGGATGTTGTAGGACTGTCTTGGCTGACACGCCTCTGCAACATCGCATGGACATCAGGGACAGTGCCTCTGGATTGGCAGACCGGGGTGGTGGTCCCCCTCTTTAAGAAGGGGGATCGGAGGGTGTGTTCCAACTACAGAGGGATCACACTCCTCAGCCTCCCTGGAAAAGTCTATTCAGGGGTCCTGGAGAGGAGGGTCCGTCGGATAGTCGAGCCTCGGATTCAGGAGGAACAGTGTGGTTTTCGTCCTGGTCGCGGAACAGTGGACCAGCTCTATACCCTTAGCAGGGTCCTGGAGGGTGCATGGGAGTTTGCCCAACCAGTCTACATGTGTTTTGTGGACTTAGAAAAGGCATTCGACCGTGTCCCTCGGGGAATCCTGTGGGGGGTACTCCGAGAGTATGGGGTACCGGCCCCCCTGATAAGGGCTGTTCAGTCCCTGTACGATCAGTGCCAGAGCTTGGTCCGCATTGCCGGCAGTAAGTCGAACCCGTTTCCAGTGAGAGTTGGACTCCGCCAGGGCTGCCCTTTGTCACCGATTCTGTTCATAACTTTTACGGACAGAATTTCTAGGCGCAGCCAGGGTGTTGAGGGGGTCCGGTTTGGTGGGCTCAGGATTGGGTCACTGCTTTTTGCAGATGATGTTGTCCTGTTTGCTTCATCAGGCCGTGATCTTCAGCTCTCTCTGGATCGGTTCGCAGCCGAGTGTGAAGCGGCTGGGATGAGAATCAGCACCTCCAAATCCGAGACCATGGTCCTCAACCGGAAAAGGGTGGAGTGCCCTCTCAGGGTTGGTAGCGAGATCCTGCCCCAAGTGGAGGAGTTCAAGTATCTTGGGGTCTTGTTCACGAGTGAGGGAAGAATGGAGCGTGAGATCGACAGGCGGATCGGTGCGGCATCCGCAGTAATGCGGGCGTTGCATCGGTCTGTCGTGGTGAAAAAGGAGCTGAGCCGCAAGGCGAAGCTCTCAATTTACCAGTCGATCTATGTTCCTACCCTCACCTATGGTCATGAGCTATGGGTAGTGACCGAAAGAACGAGATCGCGAATACAAGCGGCTGAAATGAGTTTCCTCCGCAGGGTGTCTGGGCTTTCCCTTAAAGATAGGGTGAGAAGCTCAGTCATCCGGGAGGGGCTCAGAGTAGAGCCGCTGCTCCTCCGCATCGAGAGGAGTCAGATGAGGTGGCTCGGGCATCTGATCAGGATGCCTCCTGGACGCCTCCCTGGTGAGGTGTTCCAGGCACGTCCAACCGGGAGGAGGCCCCGGGGAAGACCCAGGACACGCTGGAGGGACTATGTCTCTCGACTGGCCTGGGAACGCCTTGGGATTCTCCCGGAAGAGCTAGAAGAAGTGGCCGGGGAGAGGGAAGTCTGGGCATCTCTGCTCAAGCTGCTGCCCCCGCGACCCGACCTCGGATAAGCGGGAGACAATGGATGGATGGATGGATTTATTAGGCTCTGGAACTGTCATTGGTTGAAAATTCTTGACCAGACTAACACCTAAGAAGCTAAGCCAGACCAGGCTAATGACATAACAAGTTCTGAGACCTTGCACTTAAAATGGCAGCCATACTTTTCTAAACGCCACATTTACTCGTTTTTGCTTTCTCTTGCTCATCATGAACATTATTTTTTAAAAGGTGCCATTATTTAAGTTTATTTACTGCCAAAGTTGTATTTACTATTTTTACTTCAAATGTCCAAAAGATATAGTATCTCACAAAAGTGAGTACACCCCTCACATTTTTATAAATATTCTATTATATCTTTTCATGGGACAACTCTGAAGATATGACACTTTGATACAATGTAAAGTAGTCCGTGTACAGCTTGTAAAACTTTGTAAATTTGCTGTCCCCTCAAAATAACTCAACACACAGCCATTAATGTCTAAACCGCTGGCAACAAAAGTGAGTACACCCCTAAGTGAAAAATGTCCAAATTGTGCCCAATTAGCCATTTTCCCTCCTTGGTGTCATGTGACTCATTAGTGTTACAAGGTCTCAGGTGTGAATGAGGATCAGATTGTGACACAGACTACGAATGCAATGAATATATATATATATATATATATATATATATATATATATATATATATATATATATATATATATATATATATATACACAGTGCATCCAGAAAGTATTCACAGCGCATCAGTTTTTCCACATTTTGTTATGTTACAGCCTTATTCCAAAATGGATTAAATTCTTTTTTATCCTCAGAATTCTACACACAACACCCCATAATGACAACGTGAAAAAAGTTTACTTGAGGTTTTTTCAAATTTATTAAAAATAAAAAAAACTGAGAAATCACATGTACATAAGTATTCACAGCCTTTGCTCAATACTTTGTCAATGCACCTTCTGGCAGCAATTACAGCCTCAAGTCTTTTTGAATATGATGCCACAAGCTTGGCACACCTATCCTTGGCCAGTTTCGCCCATTCCTCTTTGCAGCACCTCTCAAGCTCCATCAGGTTGGATGGGAAGCGTCGGTGCGCAGCCATTTTAAGATCTCTCCAGAGATGTTCAGTCAGATTCTAGTCTGGGCTCTGGCTGGGCCACTCAAGGACATTCACAGAGTTGTCCTGAAGCCACTCCTTTGATATCTTGGCTGTGTGCTTAGGGTCGTTGTCCTGCTGAAAGATGAACCATCGCCCCAGTCTGAGGTCAAGAGCGCTCTGGAGCAGGATGTCTCTGTACATTGCTGCAGTCATCTTTCCCTTTATCCTGACTAGTCTCCCAGGCCCTGCCACTGAAAAACATCCCCACAGCATGATGATACCACCACCATGCTTCACTGTAGGGATGGTATTGGCCTGCTGATGAGCGGTGCCTGGTTTCCTCCAAACGTGACGCCTGGCATTCACACCAAAGAGTTCAATCTTTGTCTCATCAGACCAGAGAATTTTCTTTCTCATGGTCTGAGAGTCCTTCAGGTGCCTTTTGGTAAACTCCAGGTGGGCTGCCATGTGCCTTTTACTAAGGAGTGGCTTCCGTCTGGCCACTCTACCATACAGGCCTGATTGGTGGATTGCTGCAGAGATGGTTGTCCTTCTGGAAGGTTCTCCTCTCTCCACAGAGGACCTCTGGAGCTCTGACAGAGTGACCATCGGGTTCTTGGTCACCTCCCTGACTAAGGCCCTTCTCCCCCGATCGCTCAGTTTAGATGGCTGGCCAGCTCTAGGATGCTGGAGGCCACTGTGCTCATTGGGACCTTCAAAGCAGCAGAAATTTTTCTGTAACCTTCCCCAGATTTGTGCCTCTAGACCAGTGCTCCGCAACCGGTGTGCCTTGAGCCGATACAGGTGTGACGCGGTCAAATAAGACAATTTTCTAACTAAATAACATTTCAACGGTCCTCCTTAGAAACACAATAACGAGAATATGTGCAATGAAATATTCGCGTAAATAGCCTTTTAAAGGTTTCATAATTTTATGTGTCATTTCTCTGAAATAATAAATCCCATCGCCTGGCACCTGGCGCCTACGACGTAGGCCCTACGTAGTCGCCAGACAACTCCGTAGTATGCTTTGATAGGCAGAGCGCTCCATGCCTTCACCTAGATTCAATTCAAGCCGACGTATTAGTCGTGCTACGTCACATTCACTCATCTTGCGACAGTAGTTATCATTCATTACTATTAGTTGTGTTGCTGAATTGTGTATGGTTAACATTCTTCGTGTGATTCATATTTAGTTTTATACCCCTTTGAATATGGATAAATTTTTACGTGGAAAAGATTCGTCTTCACATACAGATGATGAAGAACCCAGCCCAAGTGTTGCAAAAAAAACAAAGAAGATTGTAAAAAGGAAGTACAACGAAGACTACATTCGATATGGATTCTCGTGGTGTGGTGACGAAACGGCTCCAAAGCCACAATGCATCATTTGCGGCGATCAGCTATCAAACGAGGCAATGGCACCCAGTAAACTAAATCGCCATTTAATTCAAACCATCCCAGTTACACCAAAAAAGACAAACAACTCTTGTGTTAATTAAAAATGATAAGCGGTCATGCTTAAAAGATCTTGACCAAGAACTTCGGGTTGCGCTGTCAAAATTGAGCCGAATATAAAACTTTTGTGTTCATTGAAACAAGCGCAGGTATCACATTAATCAGTCATTATGTTATAATAATTATTAAGATTGCATAAAAGTAAATATAGTATAGTTTTTATGTATGTATACTTATAATAAATGTATACTTATAATAAAAAATGAAAATTTATTGTAAAATTTGTGTATTAAATTAATATCTATATATCAGTGGCGTAGCTGGAGATCATGTTGCCCGGGGCGGTGAAAAATTTGACGCCCCAAAGCTGAAAGAAATTTTTTTTTGCGCCTCCTCAAGGAACAAAAAAAAGAGGAAACTACCGTAGTTTGGACACCCCTAAATAGCTGGCGCTCGGAGCGGACCGCAACCCCCCTAGCTACGCCACTGCTATATATTTTGGCTTTTGATGTGCCGCGGAATTCTAGGAAGAACTTTGGTGTGTCGTAGGTGAGAAAAGGTTGTGGAGCACTGCTCTAGACAATCCTGTCTCGGAGGTCTACAGACAATTCCTTTGACTTCATGCTTGGTTTGTGCTCTGACATGAACTGTCAACTGTGGGACCTTATATAGACAGGTCTGTGCCTTTCCAAATCATGTCCAATCAACTGAATTTACCACAGGTGGACTCCAATTAAGCTGCAGAAACATCTCAAGGATGATCAGGGGAAACAGGATGCACCTGAGCTCAATTTTGAGCTTCATGGCAAAGGCTGTGAATACTTATGTACATGTGCTTTCTCAATTTTTCTATTTTTAATAAATTTGCAAAAACCCCAAGTAAACTTTTTTCACGTTGTCATTATGGGGTGTTGTGTGTAGAATTCTGAGGAAAAAAAATGAATTTAATCAATTTGGGAATAAGGCTGTAACATAACAAAATGTGGAAAAAGTGATGCGCTGTGAATACTTTCCGGATGCACTGTATATATTAAAATGTACCAAGAAGTTATATGGGAATAATGTATTTTTTTCTTTTTAACAATATTTTCATCTTGATTTTCATTCTACTTTCCAGGTGTTCTAATTGTTTAATTAATCCATTATTTACTAATTAGTGGGTCTGATGCTAAAGTAGTTGCAGCCTTTGATTATTCAGTGTTGTTTGTCTGGGTGTCTGCTCTGCTCATTTTTAATTGTCATTAATAAGATACAACAAAGGGGAAAAACTGCACAGAGAAATTACAAAATATGATGAAATCAACAAAAGAGAATTAAGCATTTAAATCTATAGCAAAAGCAGAAATATTTCTTAATGTCTTATAAATGTAAAAAAACATGCTTTTCTGAATGTCGAATAAAAGAAAAAAAAAAACCAGCTAATTAAATAAGCTCAGTGTTATCAGGTGTTGTCACTGATTAGGAATCTGGTTGGAACAAAAACCAGCAGTCACAGGGGGTCCCCAGGACCAAGGATGAGAAACACTGACTTAGACGGTCACCTGCCATCTCTGCAGCTCTGTGGAGGCAGCACGGTTGCATATTTAGGATGCTGGGAATTACAAGCAACAGGATCTGCCTTTACTCAGTCAAATGGACAGTCGCAGATCAAGCTGCTTACCTGTGATGGAACTTACTGCACGTGCTGCCAGTCACATTTGGGAACATGTGGACCAAAGCAGGAGTAAAAATGATAACAGTCTGAAATGTGTGATGGCTGCTACATATTCATCAGTGTCAAAACTAGTTTGCTTTACTTATAAGTAAAAAATGTAAAATAAAAAAAAATAAAAAAGATGCCACTAATAAAATTTAGAAAAACAAATTAGGGTTGTACACTGGTGCATCTCAATAAATTAGAATATTATCAAAAAGTTAATTTATATCAGTAATTCAATTGAAAAAATGAAACTCAAATTATATCGATTCATTACACACAGTGATGTATTTCACGTGTTTATTTCTTTTTATTTTGACAATTATGGCTTACAGGTAATGAAAACTCAAAATTCAGTATCTCAGAAAATTAGAATATTACATAAGACCAATAAAAAAAAAACAATTTTTAATACAGAAATGTTGGCCTGCTGTAAAGTTTGCCCATGTTCGCACTCAATACTTGGTCAGGGCTCCTTTTGCATGAATTACTGCATCAGTGCGGTGTGGCATGGAGGCGATCAGCCTGTGGCACTGCTGGGGTGTTATGGAAGCCCAGGATGCTTTGATAGCGGCCTTCACCTCATCTGCATTGTTGGATCTGGTGTGTCTCATCTTCCTCTTGACAATACCCCATAGATTCTCTAAGGGGTTTAGGTCAGGCAAGTTTACTGGTCAATCAAGCACAGTGATACCATGGTCATTAAACCAGGTACTGGTACATTTGGCAGTGTGGGCAAGTGCCAAGTCCTGCTGGAAAATGAAATCAGCATCTCCATAAAGCTTTGTCAGCAGACAGAAGCATGAAGTGGGTTAGAATGAAAACCTGCAGCCACTGCGGCCCACCAGGACCGGAGCTGGACACCCCTGCCCTAGAAGCACTGACTCCAGCCACAGTCTGTGGTTATACCTGTTGATTGTGCACCTTTTTCTGCCACATTTTTTCCTTCCACTAATATGCTTGGATACAGCACGATGTGAACAGCCAATGTCTTTAGCAATGACCTTTTGTGGCTTACTCTCCTTGTGGAGGGTGTCAATGACTGTGTTCTGGACAACTGTCAAGTCAGCTTTCTTTCCCACGATTGTGTGGCCTACTGAACAAGAATGAGAGACCATTTAAAGACACAGGACACCTTTGCAGGTGTTTTGGGTTAATTAGCCGAGTGGAGTGTGACACCATGAGACTACAATATTGAAGTTTTTCACAATATTCTAATTTTCTGAGATACTGATTTTTGGGTTTTCATTAGCTATAAGCCATTATCAACAAAAATGAAAAGAAATAAAGCTTGGAATATATCACTCTGTGAAATGAATCTATATAATATAGGAGTTTCACTTTTTGAATCGAATTACTGAAATAAATTCACTTTTTGATGATATTCTAATTTATTGAGAGGCACCTGTATGTATTTCTGTGGAACTGGAGTAACCTGAGACCTACCTGCACTACTTTTAAATCCAAATCTATGCAAGTCTGACAAATGTTAAGTGAATGTCTATTCCACTTTATATTACATGAACACTAACTGAACAGAAGATTCAATTTTAACTACTTGGGAGCATTTCAGCCAGAAGGCTGCACTGGGAAAAAAAAACCAAAAAAAACACTTGCTCTCCAGGATGATGGAAGGGACAGACAGCCTAATGCATCATAGAAAAACAAAGCCCAAACTGCACGCATGGAGGGATGATGCACTCCAAGCAATACATTCTGAACAAGACAACTGCTCAAATCTATCACAACACTGCAAATGCTTTCTTGTTGTGCAAAATGAAAGAAATACGGATCTCCTTCTCAGTAATCAGAATTAGTTTCATCTAAAAGCGCAATATGAGCTTGGCCACACTCGACATCTGTCTTCATGTGAAGTGGGGTCCCAGCCATCAGAATGATGTATCTTTAAATTAGCTGTCATGAAAAAGGTAAAATTCAAAAATGTCTACTATGACTTTAATGGCCTATACCGATTGTAAACCCAGTTCTACAAACATCCACATTGACAATCATTTTACATTGAAAAAATAAAATAAAATAAAAAACCTACCTCCCTGAACATTGGTGTTATCAGAGCAGACAGACACTGTGATTTGGGCTGCCTCTTCACTGCATCTGCATTCTATAATAGAAAAACCACATCAAATCACTTACCAGAAGAAGTTTAAAAATACATTTTTACACCCTAAGAAAACCAATTCTAAATTGAAATACTTTAATCTGGTCCATTTGAAATGACAACTTGTTTTCACTGCAAGTTTTTAATCAGTGAAGAAGTAGTTTTCTATATAACATGTAAATGATTATCAAGACAGGCACATTTTGCTCTGCCTCTCACTTCTTTCGGACTTACTAACGTACATACTGCTCCATCTTCTTGCCCAATATTTCTGTAAAAATGACTGGGCATCAGATGCTGGCCATGAATCATGATGATCATCATATAAACTGACCAATCATGTTTAGTTACACTGTTGACTACAGGTACTGAACAATCCTGTGTCACACCCCTCTTCTCTTAAAACTACTCTGGTGTGATTACGTCCCATACTGGGCATCTTCTTTTGTGAATAAAGCTGTTCGATTTTGTACATGGTTGTACTCTTGGCACAGAGCGTAAACACTGTGTGTGTGTTAAAGAAACTTCTAAATCTTTGACCATTCTCATGAACTTGTACAGAACAGATGACAGTTTGAGTAGTCAAGACTAACAAAGCACAGAATATTCTTTATTAACATGAATGAAGAGGAGACACGTCCTTGTTCACTCTCTTGCTAGCTGGCTTGGCCTCTGGATATGAAAGACAGTATCCTAGGGCATGCAGAATGGTGTATTTGTTACCAGCATTCATGAGTTGATGTTGTTGACAAAACTGTTGCCCAGAAACAATTTTAAACTTTACAATTGTGTTGCACATTTTATTAAAAAAAAACAACAATAGCCTAGTTTGTCAGCAGTCGACTCAATTCATTTACTCATTTTTGTGCATGCTCTCTATATTTAAAAGTTGCTGAAGAGTCAAGGAGTAGTTCACTTAAAATGAAAACTAACAGGAATGATGAGTTCCCAAGAACAAGGCTGAGAGGGGTGGGGAACATAGGGTCAGCTTAGAAAGATAGGCATTTAGTGCAAAACACGGACAAATTTATACACACATTAGAGTTATTAAAAAGATGCTTTCATTTATTAACTTATTTAGGAGCCTGGTATGTGCTGGTTGTTGTCAAAATAGATAGTCCCTCTGTTTTGTCCTCAGTTGGGTAAAATGGTGAGAAGGCAAGTGGATAAATGATTTACAATTTAGTATTTTTAAGACAACTACTACATAATAAATAAGCAGGTGCCACACAAGTGGCATATGAGCTTACCTTTTGTGAATTTGGAAGTGAAATGACATTCTGCAGCTTGTTTAAAGTGTTTGGCCGAACAGTTGGAAAGGTCCACATTGGACACTGATCTCTGTCATCTCCGTCTCCATCCCTGTAATAAAGCATGGCTCTTAGAAGAAACTCAGAAAAGCTTTTTTTTTTTTAACCAAACAGTGATAACAATAAAAACTCAAAAAACTTTCAAAAAAACTTCCAAAACAAAAAGCCTTACTTTTCATTTTCTTGGACAGAAGGACCCAGGCAGCAGCATTTATTAGGTGCTCTCACCTTACTGAAAACAAAGTATACCCACCCTGAAATGTCCTCTTTATGATGTTAGTCTTCACAGATATTGATTTTATGTTATGCATGACTTTGACTGTGTATAAGGCACCAGAAGATGAGTCATGTAGATATGAAAAAAATATTAAAATGTTAATTCTTTCTTTTGGTTAGAACGCAGAACTTAAAAAACTTTTACATCCAAAGTTTAAGCCCTACCACCACACACTTGTACAAAATTACATCTTCTGACCCTCTGAAAAAGGCATGAAACTAATTGATTGACATGAATCTCCGCTCCAGCACTGCCTGTATGAATTGTGCAAATTCGTCCCATGGTTGCAAGGGTTCGTCACTAGGTGCCTTGGGTTTCCTCTCAGGCCTGGAATTTTGGTTAACTGACAACAATGAACTGTCCCAGTGTGAATGAGTGGGGGTGTGAGATCGTGTCCTTTGATGGACTGCTGCCTCATCCAGTCCCTGGCCCAAACTTGCACCGGGTACTGCTGGTGCAGGCACTGGCTCCCTACAACTCAACTGGGTGGGAGGAATTACCTTGCACGCTTTCCTATATTACTTGAACATAATTTGCATTCAGAAAGTGTGGCATAAGGTTTGATGCTTGCTTACTGGTTAAGTGCAAAACAATACAAGTACAAAACACTGAACAAAAGCAAATCATGCAGAAAGTAGCATCTTGGCTATGAAGTCAGTACACAAAACAGAAGACGCAAGGAAGTGTGCCACTAAAGTAGGCAACATCTGGTACTTGTGCTCTTTTCCTTTCAATGTTTATTACTTCCTTCCTTATGCAGCTCTTTGAACTACACTAAAATCATAAGCATGTTAAAATGAGTTTACAAAGTTGTACAGTAGATAATATAATATACTATGAATAAAAGTTGCAGCCGAGTAATTCAAAAATGGCCATCTATCGGTGATGGCTTTGGAAAGTCTAATGAGCTGTTAAGTGGCAATTCAAAAACAAGTCCCCTGTGAGTATTGGTAGGGTGCACGAGTGGGTCCTGTGATTCACGGACAACCAGTCCAGTGTTGGCTCCTAATTTTGTTCATGATGCTGATGGGAAATCTTGGACCTACCATGACCATGAAGTGGACTTAGCGAGTATAATGTCATTATGTTTTGTTAAATCCAGATGCACCGTAGACTCTGGGCTTTTATGGGTACCACAGAGCAGCCATCCAGCAAGTGGTTTGAAATTGTTGACTGCAACATTTTTTGTGTAGAAGTTACATTTTATGACAAAGTAAAACCGGTCATAAAGCCTGGCTTGTATCAATGCCTGCGTTTAAACGCAGCTACTGTCGCTGTATTCCAAAATGCTTTTTTTAGAGAAGTGAAAGAGTATTAAAGCCTTTGAAAAGCCTCAAAACCACAGGAATGGAGTGAATACGGGGAAAAAAAGTGACACTATAATGCAGCTTTATTCATTAGTTGTTTTCCCTCTCATCTCTGTAGTCTTGTTTGCTTAACATATTTAGCCAATGACTTTTGTTAATTGATCATTGTAGCAGAGAGTGTAGAAAGTGATGTAAATGAAAGCAAATAAGTAAATGTAAACTTCCAGCTCAGCCATTTAACACCTTTCATAAACTGTTAACAGTGGCAGTTAATTATGTCTTTCAAAACACAAGCATTCAATGTTTGCCTACGTAGATCTATATCCTCAATTCATATGGTAATCTATTATGTTTGCTGACATGCAAAATTTTGTATGAAATGTGGTGTGCTTAATGATGTAAAATTCTTGACTTTGCTCTATAAAAAAAAATATGAATATTGCATGTATATATATTTAAACATGAATTCAAATGTGTCTAACCTAATACTAACAACTGCACTTTTTAAAAAATGGCTTAGAAAGGCAGAAGCACATACATATCTGAATCATCTGAGCTGGATTCGTCCCCATGACCTTCGGACTTCCACCGTCTGTACCGGTCAATTAATTCTGTCAGGAAAGGCGTTTTCTTGGTGTACCGGGTTATGAACTTGTGCTTAAGAAGTTCCTTTGCTGTAGGTCTCTGTAGGAAGATAATCATCAATTGGTATGCATACAGCTACAGAAATCAACCATTCTTCTCCATTCGGCAGTGTTTACTTTTGCATATTTTGGCTTTTTTCCCTTTTAATCATTTTTCAATATAAAGTACAACTGGGGGTGAGCAAAGGGCAGGGATGTAATCAGTCCGAGCGTATGATCTGCACTTACTGGGCATTCCTCGTTCGTGGGGAACAAATACAAGCCCCGGTTTCCAGCACGAATGGGGTTCAACGGCTCACCCACGCCTCTCTGCGCCGGGTAGACACACGTTGATCCATTCAGTGTAGTGCACATGCAGTTACCTGATGCAGGAATTTGTATAACATTGAAAGAAGTGTTGTTTCCATGAAATACATTTGAAGCGGTGGCCATGGAAGGCAAATGAACAGTCAACGCGGCTTACAGCTGGATTTGGACCGCAGCACAGACCAAAGTGAGTAAGTGTTTGATGAGCTGTTCGAGTTGGCGGGCAGTGCTCTGAGGTGCGTTCCCTATCACGTGGGAGGAGGGGTAGAGTTTCTGGGCAGGGCTTCGTTGTTTCTTTCCCATGGTTTTCGATGGTGGACGCAGTCGGGTGTCGTAACCGAAAAGAATAATGAAAAGTCAACATGGCTCAGAGGTGCATGTGGCACATGAGCAGGAAGTGTGAATGCCTAGGGAGCGAGGGTGGACGCAGGCCAGGGAATAAGGAGTGTTGGTGGGTGGGGAAACGTTTTCCATGCTCCTGCAGGACCATCTAAGAAGACGCATGTTTGTCGCGGATGCGAACTGCTGTATGTAGCGTGAAAAACAGTTTGCGATTGTGCACGCGGTCGTGCGTCGTAACCGAAAAGTCAACGTGGCTCAGAGGTGCATGTGGACTGTAGCTCAAACGAACATATATGGCCGCGTGTTTTCTGAGGCGTCGCGTCCGAGTTGGTGGGCGTGGCTCTGCGAGTTGTCGTCGTATCCAATGGTCTTAGAGTTGGTGGGCGTGGCTGTCTTGCGTGCTTTCCATGGGTGACTACTTGTCGGCGGCTTAGTGAATTATATACGGTGGGCGTGGCAGTCTTGCGTGCTTTCCATGGGTGGCTACTTGTAGGCGGCTTAGTGAATTATATATATTATATATATACAGTATAAACACATTTTATATGTTAACATACTGTAAATATATGATATGTTTAAGTGCCCTGAATTACAAGTACTGCTGCAGGGACATTTATGTAAGTAGTTTTTTCTTTCCTTCTTTAATACATTTATGAATAGCATTCATAAGCAATTATGAACTTTGAAGGTCTCCTTCTTAATTTAACTGGGACTGTACTGTGGAGAACAAAATGTGTTACCTAATACAGTTTGATGCTGGCATATGCCAAAACATTTCATTCTGACTCATGTTTGGACTGGAGTGTCTCATTCTTTATATTTTTTCTTATTCATTAAATAAATCAAATATCCCTACCACCATTCCTAAAGCAAAAATCTCTGCCCCCTCTTTAATGAATGTATCATTTGATTGATTATTTCAAGGGGTTATACTCACAAATCGCGGGTCCTTATTAAGACAGGCATCTACAAAATCTTTGAAAGGTTTGCTGTAAGAGCCCTCCAGGGTTGGGGGGTTGTTCTTGGGAATAAGGAAAAGAACCCTCATGGGATGCAACTCCGAGTTTGGAGGCTCTCCTTTCGCCAACTCAATAGCTGTAATTCCCAGTGACCAGATGTCAGCCTGCAAAGGCAATAAATAAATAAATAAATAAAGTACTTAAGATAACAGAGAAGATGAAGCGGACGCAAGTTTAAAAAAAAAAAAAAAGGAACTGCTTTGCAATTCCAGCGGAAGGAAGGATAAATAACTATAAAATCAAAAGACTGGTATTTGCATTCCCCTCAGACACACATAGATTGCAACGTTTGGGGTTCAGACACATTCCTGAAAAACATGTACAGCCAAAGGCTGTGCTGTAGGCTTCAACATTTTAGACATACTTTATTTATTTAAAGAAGGAAGTAGAAAATATGAACCGGCCATGTGTCCTGAAAAATAATTCCTGCACACATTATTTATCTTTATGCATTTAGTTCTACTGTACAATGTAATATGCAGTACTACATTCCAGAAAGAGATTAGGCAGACCAGAAGATTTTCCAGTGTCGGTCCTTTCAAATACAAGCTGGTTTAAGCACATTCACACCTTAAAATCGTAGGCTGACTGTTTAATGACTTCAGGGGCCATCCAAAATGGGGTACCCACAAACGTGTTCCTTTTTATTTGGGTGTCTGTCAGCTGCCCCGCTACACCAAAATCAGCCAGTTTTACATCTCCCTGTTCAGACAGCAGGACATTAGCAGCTGGAAAATAAAGAAAAAGCAGTATATCACAAGAGGGCCACCTTACACAAAGATATTATTTGCAGAAGTAGGTGAACCATTTAATAACTGTCATTTGGTGAGCAAAACCGGGATCATCTAATAAAACAAAGGAAAACAAAATAAATACAACACAGAAAACACAATTTCAAAATGAACATTTGTATAAGTTTGGAAGAGCTAATGAAAACTATTGTAACATGAAATCAAACACAACAATCATTGATTCTGATTATCAATTATATGAAATACTAGAATAATAAATCAAATAAATCAAAAAAAATGTCAAATGGATAGATTTGTTGAAATTTTAATTTCTCCCCAACTGCTGCTTGGCCATATAATAGGAAAAAGGATCACAGTCAGCAAGAGTCATGACTGAATTTGCCAATGTTCCAGTGGCCACTTTCTTATACCTCTGCTTGCTAATGTATGATATATTCCACAATCTCTGTTGTCAGTAGTGCTGGGCGGTATGACCAAAATTCTATATCACAGTATTTTTCAAAACTGTACCTGTTTCACGGTATTCAACTGTATTTTTTTCCCCATGCATGAGTTAACCACATTTTCCACTGCAATTACTGCAGAAGACTGGCTAAGAATCACCTATTCCATTGTCATGAGAATTGTACATTGTACAAAAAAACATTTTAATGTGCACACAAGTATTAATACAGGTTTGCATGGCCCCATAAAGTGAAGTTTTCAAGGAGGTGGCACTAATGAAGAGAAGGAATCACATTGCATGACAGTTGCTGTAAAAATGTGGAACCTTTTTATTGAACAAAAATTTTGACAACAAATTGTCAACCATCCAAAGAGGCATTTAGACTTTGAAAAATATTCAGAGGTGTTTGTCAAAAGTTGTATTGCACTGAATATGTCTTAGAAAAGGAATAAATGGTAAATATTTTTTGTAAACCAACTACACTTTCTGTTAATGTTAACAATCTCTGTCCACTGACACGTTAAAAGTGACTTTTTAAACAACTTTACCGTCATTAAACTGCATAATATTTAAACTAATATATAATAACAATAAAATAAATAATACTGTAGTATTATTACTGGAAGTTGCACTATTACTTTAAAACTTCAAGCAAAGGTGCATTACACAGTATTTACCAAATTAAAATAAAACAAGTGCAAATTGGTGAGGACATCTTTACCAACTGAACCAATCATTAAGGCAAACTGCATTAATATGGACCTTGCTTCAAGCTAAGCTATATACATAAATAATAAAACTGCAACTTGCATTTATAATGCTATTTATGGTATAGTGGGTCCACGGCTTCAAAAAATAAATATGGTCTGTTTTTAAATCCAGTTAGCCGTGTCCGTCTCTGTGGGCGCGATTGCATGACCGCGGGGAGTTGATGAAGTGATTGGGGCGATTCGCACCCGATCATTCTCAATTGCTTCATCGGCTTACTGCGGCGTGTGAATAAGGCGCTGCGCCCACGGAGATGTATATTTATGGGCCGGCAGGATAGGGGGAAGGAAAAAAGAAAAGATAGAACACAAGGAGGTTAAAGAAGGGAAAAGGCAGGAAGGAGAAGGCAGCACAAGCTGGGGCTCCGTGAGGAAGTGCAGGCTTAGGCGATCTAGGGGCTGGTTCACCCCACTGACTAAGCATGTAGAGTGGGGCGAGCAAAATGTAAGACCTCCCAATGGATCTGAGGAGCGACTTAGTGAGCACGAAGGAAAACAGGAGGTGTGCCGACCTCGGACGGTCTGGCTGTGCAGTGTGGCAGCAGCCAAAACAGGGGTTGGCAGAAAGGAGTTTGTGCTGCAAAGGCTCCGCCAGCAACGCCAGTGAAGGGTGAGCCATGGAGACAGAAGGTGGTGTGCTGTGTTCGCGCGAGGAGAGAGACTGCATTTTAACGGATTTATTATGGATTTTATCCCCACGTTTCACTGGCTTTATGGATTTGCTATCTATTTGGGTGCTTTATTTTTCTGAACACTGCACAATGGACTAGTTTTACTTTGAGTGTTTTTAACAAAAGCACTTGAGCACTTTCCACCATCCCCTGGGTTCAATGAGATTTCTCAGCTCATCTCGGTCATAACTATCGACAGTGTTGGTTCAACAGACTCTCATGTGGGAAGAGGGAGTCTTTAGGGGACCGGCATCGTCACACTATTACACAGTAACCAGGTACATTACACAGTATTGAAAAAAAAAATAAAATAAAACAAGTATAACTTGGCTTGCAGTATTATCCAGTAGTATAGAAACAGTATTCACACATTTGAACATAATGGTCCACATCCGACCTTTTAAAACCAAAGTATCTACAGACAACAGACACAGCATCTTTTTTCTTCAAAAATTTTTCTGTGTCATCACGTTCAACTTTATCGTCTGCTACAGCTTCAGTTTCAGAATGTTCTCTGTCCATTTTCACCGCTCAATACCTCCACTAACACATGTACTGTACAGTACACTGTTGCATGCGTATTTTGCAGTGCACCAGTGAAAAAGGTCCCCCTTAAACAGTTTCCCGCTGCGCCACGTTCCAAATGTTGTTTAGTCTGTTTAAACCGGTGTTCCGGTATAAGAAAAATCCATATCATAACAAAAATAAAAAACGGTTTTTGGTATGAACCGGTATACCACCCAGCACTAGTAGTCAGTGCTGTACAGTAGCTAAAATGTGGAGAAGTGAATGCAAAAAGAAGAATTTCAAATATCTCTACCTGTTCATTAGATAGATGAGAGCATATTAGAATACCTGCCGTGGTCCAGGTAAATTGCTTTGGGACTTTATTTAACATTGAAAGAATGCACTGATAGCTTTTAAAGAAGGTTAAAAACAGGTCATGCAATGACTAATTTCCAAGGGTTGTCAAAAATATTGGAATATCGTTAAGTATCAATTTTAACATTCTAAAATTACTTCAATATTAATTGTGCATGGTAACAACTCTGTAGCCTATATTACAGAAGCACTTCTGGTTCACCACGGCTAGAGTTGTAGCCCTTTTTCCACACACTTATAGGTGTTAATATGGCAACTTCAGCGGCTTCACTAGCATGCTTAATTGACAAAGAGGGTAGGCAGAGGTTTGTCTGGAATTACTCCGGCTTTGTGGCAAATGGGGCGGAAAAACCATAAGGTAACATGTAATAGGCTATATGCAACATTTGTTGGTGCACAACACCAACTAAAGGGACTAACACAATCAATTTAATCAAACACTTAAAGGCAGGGACAGTCAAAGCCCATATGGAGCCCCAGGCAGGGGAGTCGGAGTGGACGCCCCTTAACGGTGCCCTAGAGGGCAGCCTATGTCGCCTAACTGGTTGATCGGCTCTGCTTAAAGGGCTGTTACGCAAGTCAATACCCTACAGCCAGTTTTATTCTGTGCTATTCATTAATAGGCAACAGTCTTTAGCACTGGAGCTCCTTCGTTCCTTCAATTTTTTAAACTGTCACTGCAAAATCTGCTGCCATAGCGAGTTACTTTCTTTTACTTTATCTTATGTGATTTTAATATTTCATCACATTTACTATATAATGTAAGGCACTCTAACTTTTCAGTGCACAACTGAAGAGAGAGCGGTGTTATTCCACTGTGTGCTCAAACTTCATTTCCAAAAGCATGCAGCAGAATCATGGAAAAGCATACTGATGTGCTATTCTTTCTTGCAAAAAATTTGGAAGACACAGAGACATTGTGGTTTATTTGCTCAAAAATGCAATGTTCACTGGTTGCATTTACACAAAGCTTTTAAATGTATTATTAGTCTGTTTGTGTGTTACTTTTCAGAACAATTGTTTACAAAAGACCACATTAATATTCCTTTTTAGTTGAAGCATTTATTTAATGTTTGTTTTAATATTTTTATGAATACTGTTTACAAAAGACTGATATACATATTCAATTAACATTTAATGACATCTGTAACATTTCATTGTACTACCTCAGTAATAGTATTTGTTTTCATCAATGTAAATAACTTAACTGGACTTAAACTTCATCACTTTTTTATTATTTCTAGAACTTTAAGTACTTGCATTTAATGACTAAAATGTATTTGTTTTCATCAATGTGAAAATTTCAATGTGTACAGAACTGCAAGTTATTTTTAAAAGTTTTTATTGAATAACATAATATACTCTTTGTTTTCGACAATGGTATTGAATTTCAATACCTTTCTTAGTATCATACCAAAGTTTGAAATCTTGGTATCTTGTCAAACACAGGTATTCCAAACTGCAGAGGCCAAAAACACAAAAAAGGGTGTAGGTTCATTAACTTTGATATGCAAATAGCTCAAACCACAGGAAACTCACTTTTAAGGGGAAACAAAGAACACACAAGAGGGGACAGAGCAAATCAGTCATGCAAAAATCTCTTGTTAAGCATGTAGTGAAGCAGCATCATTAATTTGCCATCTTTTGCCTTCTAAACAGCCTTCCAGTATTTTACTTACTCACGGTGTTTGATCTGATATGATGTGAAAGACAGGTGAAGAACACACAATAAATAGTTATAACTACGCGACTCTTAACTTGCGATTATCCTCTTTATAGTATTAATGTTTTACTTATTCATCTGTGGAACTTTTTTTTTTTTTAATCTCTGAAGCTCCAGGTGACTGAGGTTGGGACAATGGTGAGGGATTTTGAACTTTTTAATTGTTCAAAAATTGATTACTATTGCTATATTCTTTCTGACTGCTTGATTTTGCTAAACATTTTGTTACATAATAAGATAAAGATCAAGCAAAACTAGATCAAAGGTCTAGTTTCAAGCATGAAGGCAGTCTAATTAGCAGAGATTGTTTTCAGAGAAAATATCCTCTACTGGATAAAAGTGAGAGAAAGAGCAAAGAGTTCCATGAGATGGAATACTGTATATTAGGTTAGAAAGGAATAATGATAGAAGATACAAGACAAATTCTGAGATAAGAGAACCAGGAAGAAGAAACTGATAACAAGAACGTAAAAATATGTGCCAGGGGTATTTAAGCCACAATGATGACATTTGAAGTCAGCAGCCAGATGAACAGCTTGAAGTTTAGAAGCAGTGAAGTACAGGACAGTGCACAATTTTAAACTGAATATGCTGATACTCTTGGCTTTTGAAAAGATGTAGAAATATAACTGAAGATAGTTTTTTAAGAGGTGGAGGGAGAGAAAGCGAGATCGCAGTGCTAGACTGAAAGTATCAGTAAGAGCTGGAAACAAGACCACCACTGACGATAAATCTAGAGAAAGCAAGCATGAAAATTGCAAAGAGGGTGAGATGAAAGTGACGATATTGGAAACCATTCCCCTTAAGGACTATTTAGCTAAAGTTATTAAAAAAAAAAAAAAAAAATTGAAGAGGACATTAGTGTCAAAGTACCTCAACATGACGGGAAGGAAAAGAGAGGTGGCTATTACTAATATGAAAAAGTGTATTATGAAAGATGATAGTATGTGCTTATGTCAGACTAAATAGATATCAAGATATTTCTCGACTATGCGTCAAGTTCCAAGCACATGACTTAATTTCAAAGACAGGGATTTATGAGAGACTACAATCAATGGGAAAACAGGACAGTTTAAAGGGTGGGCCAACCAGCAATAAACTGGCCAATGGTTAAATGCCCAATAAAACTTGCATGGACAAACTTTCTTCTAACCTATTGTAACATTATTCAGAGCAGAATTCTTAATGGAGGGCTTTATACCACTCTAAAGAAAAGCAGAGGATAGACTCATCAACACTATTAAAGACTGGACAGTAATTGGATACTACAATTTCTTTTAAGTAAGGAAAGTGAATATCAATGTCCACATATTTAATCAAACTCGCTTGTAGGACAGGCAAAGGAATAACAGACTGACAATGACAGATGGAAGCACAGCAGATTCAGATTAATAAATTTTGCATTCAGGCAGGGTCTCAAAGGAAGTGAACAAACAAAGGCTGTGTGGGGGATCAAAGCAGACACAGCAGAGAAAAAGTAAGATATCATCCACATATAAGGAAATTTTATGATAACAGCCATAAGCTGCAATTGGAGTGATAAGTCAAGATTCTGAAGAGCAGTGGCAAGGGGCTCAAGTGAAAGATTAAAAACCAAGGGGACTAGAAACAGTCTTAGCTGGTTCATTTTTAAATATGAAAAAGCCGTAATGTAGTCAAACTGCCACATGGAAGGAGTACAGTAAATTGATTATGTTTATATAATCTTTACTAAAACCCAGTGAGTACAAACCCTAATAGAAAAAAAAATCCAAGTCATGAGGTCAAAAAGCTTTCTCCACATCAATGTTTAAATAACCTGCAGAAGTTTCACATCAGTATTCATCAATTAAACTGGGTGACAGAACAGTCAGAAGGTTCTTTGTCGTGTTTTAAAAGGAGGACAATTGTGGCCAGATTAACTGAAGAGTTTAATCTGGTGGTGAAGAGAGCACCCTTCACATGGGGGAGTTAACTGCCTACAAAAAGCATAAAGAAACTCTGGAGGCAGCGGTTTTTCATAGTTCATTGAATCCAGTGCCAATTTAGGCTCAGACATTGTACGGTATTAATAAAATCTAACATATTCCACACAGAGACAAGGTTTGCTAATGAAAGAATTAATTTCATTTAATAAAGGGTGGCGTTCAGAACATAATTCAGAATTAAACTCCAAAAAACAATTATTAATCTCAAAATGATCATTAATGTAGTTTTCAGATTTAATTTTAATAATGGGGAGGCACAGTGACGCAGCAATAGTGCTGCTGCCTTGCTGGGTTTGTGTCCTGGGTCTCCTCTGGGTAGAGTTTGCAAGTTCTACCCATGTCTATGTGGGTCTCTGTCAAGTGCTCCAATTTCCTCCTACTGTATAGACACCGCATGTCTGCCTAGGTGGTTGCAAACTGGGATCCCGAGTTGTTTCGTTGTGTAGTGGGAGCGGCAGCACACTGTACCAGTGCATGCTCCCCAACTTGACTTGACTTATATAAAGACATGCAGGTTAGATGAAATGGTGATACTAAACTGGCCCTAGTGTGGACTGGCGCCCTGTCCTGGGTTTGTTGCTCTATTAGGCACTATGCTAGCTGGGATAGGGTCCAGCTATTCCATCCTCCAATCCTGGGGACCCTGGTCTGGTTTGAGCAGGCTGCAAAATTACATTTTCAATGACTGCAAATGATGAAAAAAAACACTCTATTTCTTGATGTTGGCTCATACTTTAGGTCTGCCTCCTTCAAAGATTCTATTCTATGCTTGAGCATAGCAAAGTTAGTTGTGAAGAAGAAGTGTATGTTTAAACTACCTGTAATTTTGCTCACTTCAGATGCTCAAGAAACCAGCAGAGCTAATAATTATGTTTGCTATACTATCTCTCCTACTGTTGTAGTACTGCAAGTACCATACCTATTACTGCATGATTGTATGACAATGTTACTGAATAAAAGTAACATTGTTTGAGGAGGTCACAGCTTTAGCAAATCCCTCTTTTTAATTACCGCAACTTCTAAAGACAAAGTAAATTAACCATGTAAAGAAACGTGACTATGTAAGAAAAGCACTCTCATACACTTTCACAAGTAAGTGGAGAAGACTCAAGTAGTCTCACCATTGAGATTATTTAGGTAAACATACCTTTGATGTCTCGATGAATCTTTCTTTCTGAGTGTAAGTAGTCTAAGCCCTTCAGGATTTCTCGTAGTATGGTTGCAATGTAGGTCTCTTCTAGGGGGCCAGGTTTCAGCTAGCAAAAATCAGGTAAACAAAGTGGCCAAGCATAGAGGACAGGAAAGTGTCAGTCACTATATGCATAAATTTTATTACATAAACAAACTTAAGCACAACTTTCATTGTACACACACACTGTCTGTGTGTGTATATATATATATATATATATATATATATATATATATATATATATATATATATATATATACACACATACATACACAGTAGAACCTCTGGTTACGAACGTTTCCGAACACGTACAAATCAGGTTACGATCAAAAAGTCTGCCAAAATTTTGCATCTGTTCACAACCACACGCTCTGGTGGTGAACAAAAACACTGGCGGCCAGTTTCCCTACGTGCGTTCGTACGCGCCAATGATTTCCCATTTTCTTTTGTTTGCGTATACAGGGCCTAACAAAGCAGCTGATGTTGCAAAAGGAGTTACAATGTTTATCAAGCAGAGGTCTCAAATGCTGGAAGAGGTGTTGGTAGTGTGGTTGAACAAGAAGCAACTTGCAGGGGATAGCGTAAGCAAGCCAGTCATATGCGAGAAAGCCAGGAAGATTCATGGCGATTTGCTGAAAAAAACCCTTCTTCAAGTGGCGAAGGTGACGAACTTAAAGCCAGTAGAGGATGGTTTGAAAAGTTTCGCCAAGAGTAGTGGCATTTAATTTTTTTCCTGTGCTTAAAACATAAAGTGTTTACAGCGAGCGGTTCGTAAGGGTCTAGCGCGAACTCTTACAGTGTTAGTTTTCTCTGTTGTTCAAGGTTTTCTCTGTGTTATTCAATGTTTTTACATTTAGTTTACTATTACACTGTGCATTCTATGGTATAATTAACTATTTTGCTTAAAAAAATATATATTTACATACAGTTCATACAGTCTGGAATGGATTAATTGCATTTACATACAATCTTATGGGGAAATTACGTTCAGGTCACGACCAAATCTGGTCGCGTCCAGAGTTTTGGAATGAATTACGGTCGTGACCAGAGGTACCACTGTGTGTGTGTGCATATATATATATATATATATATATATATATATATATATATATATAATATTGTCTAATTATTGCCATCGACAAACTCCATCACATCACACAAAAAGTTATACATGTGCATGCACAGCATCAATTTAGCTCAGATGTGCACTGTTCTGCGATCTCCATGGAGTTATAGAACATTTCACAGTTTGCCCTAAATGTATATTATCAGTACTTTTAAATAACCCCTATTATAATAAATATAAAAAAATACTCAGAAAACAGAAAAGGGGTCCCAAAGTCTGCAGTACATCTATGTTTACTCAGCAAAGTCAATCAGATATTTCTTCTTATGTATTTATTTATTTATTTATTGAATATGACTCTTAAACTGATCAGTCTCTGCACGTAAAGTTACAGTAAATAAGTTATATTTTTCAGTAAGATACTTCTGCAGCTTGGGTATTTTGTCTGTTTTAGTAGGCCTATGATTATCATCTAATTCAACAATACCTATCCAAATAAGAAGCACAGAAAAAGGTGCTGTGGCTGCTGAATCACAAGTGCTTTGCAAATTAAAAATAGTTCACGGTACATCAACGCTGCATATGTCTGCATACAAAAATTAATAAACACAAGGCTTTGCCTGGAAGCATAGTTTTTCCATTCAGCTTGTTTTAACTGCACGCACATCAAATTAAACTGAGGTAACCAGTAAAATAAAGAGAAGAAATTACCAAAGCAAGTTATGCCTAACAAGGCAACAAGTAACTTATGTATTTCAGTGGTTGTACTTAAAAGAAGGGGATTGTTTACAGGTGTACAGTGTAAAAGAACAGCTAGGTTATAGGATATAGTAGCTCAGCAAATACATATACTGTATATTTACTGTTGCCATGAAGTCATCCAACATGTTAACCACTGAAGAACTGTGAGATAACCCTTTAAGGATTAGTACTTATTCACAGGGCACAGGTTGAGGAATATTCCAACAATTTAAACTCATTCTGCACTTGAAATTAAGTAATGGTGAACTCTTACCAAATCTAGAGCAGAGCCTCCTCCTAAATACTCCATTATGATCCAAAGTTTTGTTCCCTGAAATCAAACCAAAGATATTTAAAATACACAAAAATCAAATAGTTTTGGGAAAATTCACAAAAGCATTGACTAAAGACACCTAAATAAGCCTTGCTACAAAAACAATTTAGACACTGATGCTTAAATTAATAAATGTGATTTATAAAGACTGTTTATTCTTTTTCAAAATATAAGGTACTTAGAAATAATTAATCAAATGCATAATTATTAACTAATAACTAACAATTACATGATTAATAAACAAATAAATTAAACTTGGCATATTTTTTATAATATCAGTGAAATACATTCAAGCATTCTAATAATGAAATAATGGCATAATCCAAAACTACACTGCTGGTCTGATAGTATAATATTCTTTACTATCAATGTTTGCAATCCCAACCCACCTGGCCGTCATTCTACTTTTTGTATCCTTTAAATTATCACTGTACCTCAAACATCAAAGTAAAAGTACTCAATATCTGGCCAAACATAAAAGCAAGCGGTAAGATATTGGTGCTTGTGGTATAAAATTTGTGAAGCCTGTCAGGCATGACAACCATAACATCAATGAACTTAGACCCCAACTTACATGCCATCTGTGACGCACATTATTATCTTTGATTTTATTACCTGCTGTAATTGATGGATATGCACAATTATAGTTAGTAACCACAGACAAATTTGACAAAGCAAACAATGGCAGATGAAGAGTGACAAATTTGTGCAAATATCAAAAGTATCAGACAGACTAGCAAGTATACTCAAAGAAGAAATTTACTTTAAGATAGGTTTGTGCATGCCACATTCAGTTTATTATGCAGTATGTATACAATGGGTGCATGAAAAATATATACAATTTCTAAAAGCACATTATTTGGTGTATCGACATCAGTGCTTGGTTTTATCATCACAGGATTCAATTTTATTTTTTGCCTGTATGCTGGTAGTTTTCCTTATGTGTTCCAAATCCTCATTCCACAGAACACATTTGCTTCTTGTAAAGCTGCACATTTAGCATGGGAAACTCTGACCTTCAGTCAACAATGTGTTATGTGATCAGCTCTTATGTAATGGAGGATTATGACAATGGCATGCATTTCGCAAGTTCATTTACATCTGAAAATGACTTGAATTTTACTGATCTGTTGTAGGAACACAAGCGCTTGAAATATGTAATTGTCATGGGTAGCCTTAAAAATGATAATATTCTATTGCACCACAGTAGTAAAACAGGAAATTTTTTTTCATAGTAATCAGTCTTGGCAAAAGCAGAGATGACCAATTTATACATTAACCATCTATTCTTTGTTGAAAATTCCATGAGCTGCACCCATAACACTTACCAGATATGGAGTCATAAAGCAGATCAGCAAAAGTAAATATTACCTCACATAGTAAATGTAGGTGTTGCGCTACTCACATAGTAAATGTAGGTGTTGCGCTAAAGTTACAGATACAAGAATGGCAATCCAGAAAATTCAAGTTATTTAGCCACAATAGCCTTGGGCTGTAAGAATTTAAATATTTAATGGCTGCTTTAATGACTGTGTTTATGCAAACAAAAAGAGTGGGTCTAAACAGTAACCCCATTACCCATTTAAATAAGGTCATCTGAATGTCAGCATCACAGAACAAACAAGGACTCTTGAATTCCTACTGAATGATCACTACTGATAAGTTTTGCATATTCTATGAGATTTGTTCCTAACTTTGATATCAGAGAATCTTAGTATAAGGAATTCAAGTTTTATTTGGTCGTAATCTAAATCGAAGTGTTGCATGTTTTGCCAAACAAATTCACAACCTATTCAAAACAAACATAATTTAATGAAGTAAAATTTAAAAAACTCTATAAAATAAATTCTAAAGAGCAAGTGCATTTCTTGCAAATGTATTTTAGGCAGAACTACTAAATTTCTATTTCAAAGTTATAAGGTTAAATTAATAATGATTTCAGTGTATAATACAGATTACTTTGGACCTAAACAGCCACAAATGATTCACTACTTTTAAATATACTTCTTTGGGCCTGCACCAAACTAACATCATTTTGGACAAAAATTTTTAAGTGCCTCTCAGACAGCCTTGGTATCACAATCCCTCCTAACCCATTAACAGCTGTGTTCGGTGTTCTTCCAGATGGACTTAAATTGGAGAAGGACAAGCAAACGGTGATTGCATTCACTACACTTTTGGCACGCAGACTTATTTTGTTAAATTGGAAGAATCCTAATTCTCCTCTTATAAGTCAGTGGGAAACCGATGTTTTATATTATTTGAAATTGGAAAAAATCAAATTTTCAGTTAGAGGACCTGTACAAAATTTGTTCAAAACATGGCAGGATTTAATCAATATTATTTTAGAATAAGAGAAATAACTATTACCGCATTTAACTCCCTTCTCCATCTCTTATTTACATATATATTTACTTCACCCTTTCTTTTGTTTAATGTTGCCTTATTAAAAAGCCTTAAGCAATTCTCCTTTAGCCAAGCGCTCCTTCTCAGGGGTGGGGTTTGATTAGTCTTCAAATTTGTTGGGTTATAAATTGATCTGTTTGTATGGAATGATTACAATGAAAATTAATAAAATAAAAATATATACATAAATACAAATCCCTCTGGCACTGATCAGCTCACACTGGGACACGCTTACTCGGGCAGCGAAATAATCTTTAGCCCATCAGGCTATAATGCAAGACTTCTAGTGATCTTACATTTGTACGAGTATTAGAATATTTTGACACTCTTGTAGTGCTGTGGTGAATACTGATATTTGATTAAACAATACTGCATATTACACTGGAAGAATAAAAAATTAGCAACTCTAATTCTGAAGGCGAAAATGTTACATCTGATTTCATTGAACAGATTAATAAGCAAGCTAAATGAATCACTGATCATGAAAAAATAATCATAGGAAGGAGCGATCATAAAAGCATTGCAAATACAAAAACAGTTGATAAACCAGTGCTTATAAAGAGCGATACAGTTAGATCCATAAATATTTGGACAGAGACAACTTTTTTCTAATTTTGGTTCTGTACATTACCACAATGAATTTTAAATGAAACAACTCAGATGCAGTTGAAGTGCAGACTTTCAGCTTTAATTCAGTGGGGTGAACAAAATGATTGCATAAAAATGTGAGGCAACTAAAGCATTTTTTTAACACAATCCCTTCATTTCAGGGGCTCAAAAGTAATTGGACAATTGACTCAAAGGCTATTTCATGGGCAGGTGTGGGCAAGTCCGTCGTTATGTCATTATCAAACAAGCAGATAAAAGGCCTGGAGTTGATTTGAGGTGTGGTGCTTGCATGTGGAAGATTTTGCTGTGAACAGACAACATGCGGTAAAAGGAACTCTCCATGCAGGTGAAAGAAGCCATCCTCAAGCTGTGAAAACACAAAAAACCCATCTGAGAAATTGCTACAATATTACGAGTGGCAAAATCTACAATTTGGTACATCCTGAGAAAGAAAGCAAGCACTGGTGAACTCAGCAACACAAAAAGACCTGGACGTCCACAGAAGACAACAGTGGTGGATGACCGCAGAATCATTTCCATGGTGAAGAGAAACCCCTTCACAACAGCCAACCAAGTGAACAACACTCTCCAGGGGGTAGGCGCATCAATATCCAAGTCTACCATAAAGAGAAGACTGCATGAAAGTAAATACAGAGGGTGCACTGCAAAGTGCAAGCCACTCATAAGCCTCAAGAATAGAAAGGCTAGATTGGACTTTGCTAAAGAACATCTAAAAATGCCAGCACAGTTCTGGAAAAACATTCTTTGGACAGATGAAACCAAGATCAACCTCTACCAGAATGATGGCAAGAAAAAAGTATGGAGAAGGCGTGGAACAGCTCATTATCCAAAGCATACCACATCATCTGTAAAACACGGTGGAGGCAGTGTGATGGCTTGGGCATGCATGGCTGCCAGTGGCACTGGGACACTAGTGTTTATTGATGATGTGACACAGGACAGAAGCAGCCGAATGAATTCTGAAGTGTTCAGAGACATACTGTCTGCTCAAATCCAGCTAAATGCAGTCAAATTGATTGGGCGGCGTTTCATGATACAGATGGACAATGACCCAAAACATACAGCCAAAGCAACCCAGGAGTTTATTAAAGCAAAGTGGAAAATTCTTGAATGGCCAAGTCAGTCACCTGATCTTAACCCAATTGAGCATGCATTTCACTTGTTGAAGACTAAACTTCGGACAAAAAGGCCCACAAACAAACAGCAACTGAAAGCCGCTGCAGTAAAGGCCTGGCAGAGTATTAAAAAGGAAGAAACCCAGCATCTGGTGATGTCCATGAGTTCAAGACTCCAGGCTGTCATTGCCAGCAAAGGGTTTTCAACCAAGTATTAGAAATGAACATTTTATTTCCAGTTATTTAATTTGTCCGATTACTTTTGAGCCCCTGAAATGAAGGAATTGTGTTAAAAAAATGCTTTAGTTGCCTCACATTTTTATGCAATCGTTTTGTTCACCCCACTGAATTAAAGCCGAAAGTCTGCACTTCAACTGCATCTGAGTTGTTTCATTTAAAATTCATTGTGGTAATGTACAGAACGAAAATTAGAAAAAAGTTGTCTCTGTCCAAATATTTATGGACCTAACTGTATATTACAGATAGGTGTTGTGCTTCCTATGCTCATATCTGTCATAAAGATGTGCTGCTTATCCACTTGTTCGATTTAGCCAGAATGTACTGGGCTTCTGTTTTTATTTTTACTTCCTGAAGCATTATTTCTTGCTTCCTGAAACATTAAATACTTTTCTTGGATTCTTGTTTTTTAAATATTATATTTAAACATATAAAACAGAACTTATATACAGTAATCCCTCCTCCATCGCGGGGGTTGCGTTCCAGAGCCACCCACGAAATAAGAAAATCCGCGAAGTAGAAACCATATGTTTATATGGTTATTTTTATATTGTCATGCTTGGGTCACAGATTTGCGCAGAAACACAGGAGGTTGTAGAGAGACAGGAATGTTATTCAAACACTGCAAACAAACATTTGTCTCTTTTTCAAAAGTTTAAACTGTGCTCCATGAAAAGACAGAGATGACAGTTCTGTCTCACAATTAAAAGAATGCAAACATATCTTCCTCTTCAAAGAAGTGCGCGTCAGGAGCACAGACTGTCAGAGAGAGGAAAGCAAACAAATCAATAGGGCTGTTTGGCTTTTAAGTATGCGAAGCACCGCCGGTACAAAGCTGTTGAAGGCGGCAGCTCACACCCCCTCCGTCAGGAGCAGGGAGAGAGAGAGAGAGACAGAGAAAAACAAACAGTCAAAAATCAATACGTGCCCTTCGAGCTTTTAAGTATGCGAAGCACCACGCAGCATGTCGCTTCAGGAAGCAGCTGCACAGAAGATAGCAACGTGAAGATAATCTTTCAGCATTTTTAGACGAGCGTCCGTATCGTCTAGGTGTGCGAACAGCCCCCCTGCTCACACCCCCTACGTCAGGATCAGAGAAAGTCAGCGCAAGAGAGAGAGAGAAAAGTAAGTTGGGTAGCTTCTCAGCCATCTGCCAATAGCGTCCCTTGTATGAAATCAACTGGGCAAACCAACTGAGGAAGCACGTACCAGAAATTAAAAGACCCATTGTCCTCAGAAATCCGCGAACCAGCAAAAAATCTGCGATATATATTTAAATATGCTTACATATAAAATCCGCGATAGAGTGAAGCCGCGAAAGGCGAAGCGCGATATAGCGAGGGATCACTGTAGTATTATAGTATAGATTATATGCATAAAAAATTTTCAAAAGGAATTCCAATTTAATATACTTACCCAATGGAAATCACAGATGTGCCGAGCACACATGTAACTCAGGAATGTTCATGAGTGACCTTGTATATAGAACGAAGGAGCAATGTTGGGAGCGCTAAAAATGATGACAACATGAGACTATTTTACATGATACTTGGTTGCAGCTCATGCACACAGGTAGCTTGACAAAACAGCAAATGGTAATTTTTTATTGACAGGTGGATTTTGCTCATCAGATTTTAAAATTACCTATAGTATATTGCTTCTATGAAAGTATGGAAGATTCTGCAAATTCTGAACTCATACATTTGCTTGCCTATCTGTGCTGTGAATAATTATCTCTTTAACAGTTGTTTCTAGAAATTAATCATGCTGTTTAGTGGGTTTTCTTTATTGACAAAAAAAAAATAACACGAGATCTGTCAATACACTTCGTCTACATTTTGGAAAAAAAAAAGCTCTCTCTCTCCAAATTCAAAAATCTGATTGACACATGTTCAAAACTGTTAATGCCTACATCTTAATGAGGCAGGGGCAGTTGTGGTGTGCTCTACTATGCAAGTAATTTGACATTCCCAGTGACTCCGTTTGCAACTCGCCCCAACAAAGTCAACCAAGTTTGACTATGCCATAACTTCAAAATTGGCTGTCTCCTGTGTGTAAGAGCTGACAACCAATGAGCCTCTGCCAAAAGTACAGTACAATATGTACATAATGCAGCTGTGGGGACAGAAGAAAAACAGGTGTTTTGGACATCAAAAACAGAAGGGACTTGTCTGCCTGATGTCTCATGTTTGTCGTACCATGATAAATAAGAAAGAGAAAAAAAGATGGACAAAGATTGCAGCTCAGCAAACCAGACCTGGAAAACATTTGCTCAGCCACACCACTGACAGACAACTCGATGGCTGTCAAAATGTGACAAGCTTGTGATACTTTAAAAATGTTAAACTGGGCTGTGAATTTGTCAGGCAGTGTGAACTGTCATCCCCTGTAATTCCTAGTTACATAATTTGAAATACTTAAAGCAATAATATTCAGCAACTTCAGTCTTTAAATTTAACATGCTTTCCTTACAATTTAAGATGTTTAAAGTAGACTGGCACTTACAAAAGATGCATGTGGCAATCCAAATGAGATATCTGATAAGTCCATAGGTATTTAGACTGTGACACAATTGTTATTAATATGGTTCTCTGTGCAAGAATACTTGTATTGAAAGGAAACGAAAAATATGAGTTTTTAGTTTAAACTTTCAGCATTAAATTAAGGGTATTTACATAACAAGTTAAATGAGGATTTCTTATATGTAGTCCTCCCTATTTTAGACAAACAAAAAGTGGACAAGTTAATATCTTAAATAAAATGGTTACAAATCCTTGTTGTAGTCAGTGACCATCTGAAGTCTGGAACCCACAGGCATCACTATGCACTGGGGTTCTTTTCCTGGTGATGCTCTACCAGGCCCATACTCCAGCCATTTACAATTTCCATTTACTTTGGGTTCTTGTAGCCCTTTAGTCTGGTCTTAAGCAAGTTAAACAGCTGCTCGTGTATGTTCTTTCTTTTTAATAATGTACCAAAAAGTTCAATTGTTCAGATTTGTGATGGCCTGTTTACTGGCATTAACATCTCTTTGGTCATCAAGTTAATAAAATGAGGGGTTGTGGGCTACATACAAGTGATGCTGCAATTCCAATATCATTGACTTGTAAACAGACTTGATGTAATGATGAATGTTTACACTAAAATATTATCCGTTGTTTAATTTCAATAAAAGTATGCTTGCGTAGTGAGCCACTAATAACAATTGGTGTCAACATACAAACATTTATGGACTGCACTGTATTGTCCAGTTAACTATTTAGACTAATGTTGAAGTGCTGCAGAGTTCAAAATCAAAATTGGGCAACCTACATATGAGGACATATTTTAAAATTAAGAATGCTCAATTTTTGTTTGTTTAGAATTAGTAAATTCCAACTGAATAATACTTGCAAGGGAAAACAATTTGCACTGCTTGAATATCCAAGTCTAAATATAGTACCTTTAGGTAGGAGCCATAGTATTTAGTGACAAAAGGACTGTCACACTGGCTTAGTACAGTGATCTCCTGTTGGATGTCTTCAATCTCATCCTCTGCCTCCTCTAGGTCAATAATTTTGATAGCCACCACCTCCTTAGTACGATTGTCAATTCCTTTATAAACCTCTCCAAAAGAGCCCTTTCCAATCCGCTCCAATTTGGTGAAGTACTCTTCTGGATCAAGTCGGGAATTCTGAAAAGATAAAGCACAACCCAGATATCAGCACAATCTTTCATCCAATAATTCAGTTTTTCACAATAAATGACTTAATTTCTACAAAAGTAAGCATAATCAAAGGCAACCAGATGGCAAAAAAACAATCTTTTGAGCCCCTGCTTTTCTAAACTTTACAGTAAATTAGTTGCAGAACTCCTTTACTCAAAGTAATAAGGTACAGTGGAACCTCGGTTTGCGAGTAACTTGGTTTACGAGTGTTTTGCAAGACAAGCTAAAATTTTTAATAAATTTTGACTTGATAAATGAGCGAGGTCTTGCAATACGAGTAGTATGTATACGTTTTGTCTGTTGAGCGTCATGTGATCACAACTGAGCTGATGGTGGTTCTCTCTCTCGCTGCGGGATTGTGGACAATTATCTCCTATTCTCCGGAGTCGGCGTGCACATGTGTGTGTGTGTGTGTGCGTGTGTGCTGTGACGTGCGAGTCCGTCTTGCACCCCAAAACACGAAGCTGAGGCTCAGTACTTTAGCAATACCAGTTTTATAAAGCTTGAAACAGCAACAGCACGGTTATTTATTGTAGCGGGATCTGCCACTCTCCTATACACAGACACAGCAGTCAGGCAGGGTCGTGGCCAAGTAGTACTGTGCCCGGCACATTTATAATGTTCCTTGTTCCTTGTATCACCCATCCACGGCAGGCGCTTATAGCATGTCCGCGATCTTTTCGGATTCGCTTTTACAGCTACAGCGCTGGGAGACTGCAATTGCTTTGGGACACTCTTCCGTGTGTTGTCCCATTGGGTGGAATCCCACAAGAGTTTAGAAACTCACTCACACCGGCCATGATTCTTTTCAAAGGTTAAGTGCAGGTTAATTTGCTTTATGTATTTTTACTTTATATTTTGTATTAATCATTTTTATATGAATAGTTTTGGGTTGTGGAACGAATCATCGGAGTTTCCATTATTTCTTATGGGGAAATTCACTTTGATATACGAGTGCTTTGGACTGCGAGCACGTTTCCGGAACGAATAATGCTCACAAACCGAGGTTCCACTGTAGTTGAGACAGCTTCTTTTTTGTTTGCAGTGAACTTCTTTTTGTGAACAAGGCTAGTTTTATTTACCACAGAGCAAGAGAAGACTGAATTACTACCCTTTATGTTAAAGAAAGTGGATTAATAAACCGAGAAAAAGGAATCGGAAAAGTCATCCTGTGCAATTAGACAAACGGCAAGAAAAGCTACTTTAATGCATTCAGACCTTTTTATTTTGTCCTAGAATTAAAAAGGGGCACTGTTTGTCTTAGTTTTAAACCATACGCTTATGTTAAGTAAAGCAGTTTACATTTTTAATTGGAAACAGAAAGAATAATTTGGAATTGCTGCTTAGTAAACAACAGGCTTGTTAGCTTAATAGCTTAATTTTTACTTGTGAACCTGATTAGCTTGTCAGCCTCGAGTCTTCTTGATAAACATCTTATGAACATTTGTTACATTTGTGCCTTTTTTTAAAGAGGTATACTGTGTTTATTATTTGTGTGTCATACAGTATATGTTTTGGTAAGAAATAAGTAATGTATTATTAAAATGTTAAACTATATTTATAATTATACCTCAATAATTATGAATGTCTAGCTGAAGAAAAAAAAACACCTGTATAAATATAGCAAATATATATATATATATATATATATATATATATATATATATATATATATATATATATATATAACAGAAAAAAAGTTGTAGTGTAATTAATGATTAAAAACAAGTGCATGAACATTTACATTTAAGCAGTTTTTAAACTGCCAATATTAATTAACTGATTGTGTAAGTGTGTGTGTACACATGTATATATACACACATTTGTTGTCACATAAATGGTGAAAACTACTTTTTTTTATTTAATTTTGTTTCAAATAAGTACATGGCAGAACAAATTAAACAATATGATAGCTAGTATTTATGAAAAGAATTTTATTCCCTTTTATTCTGTATGTTTTTTGGATAAATAATTTTGCACATGTTTTATTATTTAAAGTATGTATTTAAAAAAATACTTACTTTAGTATTTTATGGTCACTGAACAATAAGCCAATAGAATTTCATTTTGTTAATAAAAAATGAACAGTTAACACCTGTAGTCTATAGTTTAAATACTAAAAGTTAACACTTTAATATTTGACATAAGGCTTCAATGAAAATGGTTATGCAGAAGCTTAGTGTAAAAAGTTTTTTTAAGGGGATAAAGAAAAAAAAATTGGAATCGGTATCAGCTGATCCAGTAACATTAAATCAGAGATCGGTATCAGCCTAAAAAAACCTGATCAGAAAATCCCTAAAGTTGAGTGTCTTTCTTTACATAAAAACAACAAATAGATACAGAGAGAGATTTACTGACTGGCAGACACAGATGCCAGCAAATCATTCAAGGTGTTGAACGCCAATACACGCAAACAAAACTCAATTGTAAGTGCAGAAGATATAAAACAAAACTGTTTGGGAAAAACATTATTTGAGTTAACTTTTTCTTTGAGGCACAGCTATTCATAAAATGGTTGAATTGTAGAAAAAAAATGTTTGCTAATATTTGATAATATTATGGTAACAAAACAATTTTTAGGAATCTGCAATGAAAATGTGTGTATAGATGTACATTTGGTGCTGATCTTCAATCTTTAATGTGCTTTGAGAACATATGAAGAAATCTCTTTTCCTCTTCTGGTTCGTCCTGCTTCCACTTCAAAACCGGTCCCGCCCACATGCAGCTGATACGGCACTTCTCGATTCGTCCTCTTCCATGTCACGCACTATACTGGCCTGCTGAGCGTAATACATCCAACAAGTACTCGAGGTGCTGCCACAACGGTAAAGTAGCTTTATCACCTTTGCGGGAGCCACCTGTGTCTTTACAACAGCTTCTTACACAGCAAACATCAGAAGCTAAAAATTATTGTGAACACATTCGAGAATACAACTCTTCTCTAGCGTTTGCTTCCATGGCTGCACAGATAACTCAACCTCCTGGCTATGGACCATACTGTTTTAAAATACACGGGCAAATTTATCAACAAATCTCTCCACTATACGCTAACACTTCTACCTCTCCAGGATATGGACAGTTGTATATTTTTGACACAGCGCAAGCTACTGAAGTACACTTACAAAATAAAGCAAACTAGGCATGCAGCGAAAATGTACTTCTCCAGCTAGATTCCATGCTCAGAACCATCAACCCCTTCGCTAAATCATACAAACACATGCATGAAATCGCTCAGTCCAATCCAACAGTATCCGTACGAAAGGTTTTCAAGGAAAACCCTAGGCAGGATTTACGACGATACAATGCCCCGACATGTCACAGCGATGTTGCAGCGATTTTAATCGGAGAAGATGGCGAAACGCCTGCCGAAAGAGACATTTGCATCTATCCCATAGGCAACTCCTGTAAACAGATTTCCACGATCAATATGAATTGCGATCCTATGGTTTACTCACTTTTATTCCCTTATGGAGACATTGGCTGGCACAAAGATTTACAACATGTTCCCGATAAAAGAACCACCAAGCGAATAAGGCTTACTCAATGCCACTTTTACGCGTACAGATTAGCAATGAGGAATACATTTAGTATTTTGCACTCCAGCGGCAAACTATTCCAACAGTACGTCGTAGATGTATATGTTAAAACAGAGGGCGCACGTCTCAACTATCTCAGATTACATCAACAAGATCTGCGCGTCGAACTATCAGACTCACTGCAAGCAAACGCTGAAAATAACAACATACGTGTAGGCAAAATGATCATATTACCATCCACATTTCCAGGAAGTCCAAGATACATGCAACAAAACTATCAGGATGCCATGGCCATAGTACGTAAATTTAGAAAGCCTGATTTATATATCCCTTTCACATGTAATCCTGCTTGGCCGGAAATTCTACATGCACACTGTGTCTTTCAAGAAGTATTTATTTCTTCTTGATTTCTGAATTCCTTTCTCACCATTTTCCGTTCCTATTCTTACACAGCCGTATGCTACGGCGGGCGTCAGCTACTATCAAATATTGTGCTTTCGGTCAAAATATCAGACAGAGCTACTGTTATGCACTAAAGACACTGACACAGACTTTTGCGTCTCTTCAAAGGTCCTTTCCCTTTCTTTATGGTCTTTCTGTTGCCTTTATTTACTTGACATGATGTTCTACAATTTCAGAAGTTCCACCAAATTCAAAGAATAGGATAGGAGAATTTGTTTGGCCAAACTTTTAATAATTAATAACTCAATTTACCTGTAACTGTGTGAATGTTGTATTAATTCCCTGATTTACTTTATTTAAGAAATTAAAAATTAGAGGAAAAGTATAAACACCATCGAACTTTCACACATTTGGAGTGGTAAGGGTGCTAACATCACAAATTCAAATTGAAGAAGCCAACTTCAAAGCTTAAGGTATAAAACCATTTTTTTTTAAATAAAAAGTAACTACCTGCAATAAGCAAACATACATATTCCTTAGTATTTCTTTATAATATGAGAATAGCTACTATGAATGCTGCATTGTGAAGTTCAAAATCTGAAAGCTCAAGCTTTGGATGAAACTCAAAATTCAAGTCTTTCAGTCAAATATATATAAATATGTATGCCAAATGCTGCAAAACCAAAAGTAGAAATTTAGCTGTTGCTGGTACTGGCTTTAAAAACTTCAAACTTTAAAACCCTCATGCTAAAGAGCTGAAATTCACACAAACCTAATCAGCTTTTAATTCTAATGAATGCAGCTTGTTCACATAATTTTCTAAGAATTGTGGTCTATTCTTTCTCAAGTTACAGTGTCCACAAATTTTTTTTTACCTCAGATGAACATCTTTCTAAACAGACTCAAAACATGTTCTATGAATATCAAAATGTGTTGTTCCATTGAAAACAATACTTTCTCCAAATATGAAATATGGACAATGCTTAAAAAACAATTATTTTCTCACTTTTAAATATGAGATAATGACTGATGAAGAATACTTGGGTCCAAAAGTGATATTGATATTAACAGTACAAAATAAGTCAGTACCGGTATACCAATACACATTCTCAATATTGTGTGCTACTAACCAGAGACTCGTCTTATTTGGGTTTGAAAGCAAAAAGAATATTGCATAAAAAAACCTGAAAAGACATTTATTTTAATGCATTCATACACTTGAACAATATCATTTAATGCACATTTTATATGAAATTTTTAAAAAATATTTTACTAATTTTTAAGCACTGAATTTTCCCTCTGTACTCCCTTCGATAATGAAAACACCCTGCTTTTTGATTGCTTATAGCACCACATGATTCATTCTTCTCAGTTTCTGTGCATGAGACAAGAATGATTTTTATTGTCCAAAAGGCATCTGGTTCCAAACAGAATTTTAGGGAGTTTTGAAAAATTGTAGTGACCAATTATTAGCTGACATTTATTTCAAAAAGAATAACAAGTACCCCTGCATCAATTGAGAAAAATAATGATTACAGAGACTGGTGCAAGGATATGCAAAACAGAATATTCCAGGCAGTCAGGAGCACTTTTTGTTACATATCATCACAACCCTTCCACAGAGGATGCCATATCCCTTACATTTTATACCATCCTGGCACATTTGGATAATAAAAGATGCTATGTCAGAGTCCACTGGAACAGAATTAAAAACATTCTGCACATAATGCAGGACAGATACATTCCAAGTAACTATAGGCCAGTAAGCTTAACATGCATCACAGGTGAATTACTGTATTAAGGAAAAGACTGAGCAACATGTGGCAAGTACAACACTTTTACTGAACAGACAGTGTGGGTTCAGATGAGGAAAGTCATGTTTTACTTACATGCTGGAATTCTATGAGGAAGCAACTAAAGGATAAAATTTTAGTGTAGCATATCGTATTATTTATCTTTACTTTCAGAAAGCATTTGATACGGTTCTATACGAGAAGCTGAGCATCAGTCTAAAACAGGTTGGAGTTCAGGGTGATGTTTGTAGATGCAAGGAACCCTATCATAATTAGGTGAAGCTAAGAGTGGTTGACCCAAAGGGGGGTCAGTGCTGGGGCTGCTACTATTTTTAATATACTGTGTGTGTGTATATATATTATATATTAGTGTTGGGCGATATACCGGTTCATACCAAAAACCGTTTTTTATCTTTGTTATGATATGAATTTTTCTTATACGCAACACCGGTTTAAATAGCTTATACAACGTTCGGAACGTGGCGCAGCGGGAAACTGTTTAAGGGGTACCTTTTTCACTGCTGCACCGCTAAACACGAATGCATCGGAGTACATGCGTTAGTGGAGGTATTGAACAGTGAAAATGGACAGAGAACATTCTGAAACTGAAGCTGTACCAGACGATAAAGTTGAACATGATGACACAGAAGAACTTTTGCCGAAAAAAGGAGCCGTGTCTGTTGTCTGGAGATACTTTGGTTTTAAAAGGTTGGATGTGGACCATTATGTTCAAATGTGTGAATACTGTTTCTATACTACTGGATAATACTGCAAGCCATGTTGTACTTGTTTTATTTTTTTTTTCCCAATACTGTGTAATATACCTGGGTACTGTGTAATAGTGTGACGACATGTTAAATTTATTCTTGACATTTCCACTTTAATCTCGACACTTATGACGAGAATAAAGTCGACATAATGACTTTATTCTCGTAATTGGTTATTAAAGTAGAACATCGTAAACTAAACTTCATCTTAAAATGAATATTTCATTTACTAGATTTTCTCAAACCCCATCATAGGTTATGTAGCACATTAAATGCTCTGTGTTAAGTGTTCCCCGAGCCATGTTAATCGCTACGTGCTTCTTAAACTGACTTCCTCTTGCACTAAAAGGAGGCGCAGGCAGCAATCGCCACACAGAATACATTAATTTCATAATATCCCTGCTCCCTGAACATTTAGAATGCTAAGATAAATACTTGATATCATTTTCATGATGAAATGCATTAAAGCAGGTATTAATCATGTGGGGGCACGGTGGTGTTGAGGGTGCACTGCTGCATCGCCACAAGGGGGTCCCGGGTGTTCCCTGCCTTGAATTTCCATGTTTTCTGGTGGGTTTACTCGGCGTGCTTCAGTTTCCTTTCAAAGTCATGTAGGATGTGGGGTTTTGATAGGCTATATTGACCCTGCTAGTGTATGTATTGCTCATATTCACCCTACAATGTGCTGGCACCATGTTCAGGATTTGCTCCTGCCTCACACACAATGCTTGCTGGGACAGGCGCAACCCTGAATGGATGGCATAATTAAACATGTATAACGGATATTTTTTTAAAGTTCTGAACACTCCATGGTCTAAGTTTATAACTAGTTTTAAATTCACAAAGACGTTTATCGTGTGGTGATTGGTTATGTGGAGAAAGAAAAAGCAAAGATAGGAACTGCGGGTTTGGTACGTCAGACAGAGACAGCACGCATACAATAAAGAAAACCCGCTCAGAAGAACATCCATTGAATTCTGTGTTTATGTCTTCGACCACCAGATCACGAACCCAACATTTACACAATATTTAAGTTAAACCTGTACGATACCCATTCATACATCCAGTTTTTTGGAGCCTTGTCACACCTGCCATAAAGTTCTCTACACTGAACATACACCTGGGGACCCCTTACTGCGAGGGAGCAGCACTACCATGCATGTTTAATACCTGCTTTAATACATTTCATCATGAAAATGATATCAAGTATTTATCTTAGCATTCTAAATTTTCAGAGAGCAGGAATATCATGAAGTGAATGTATTCTGTGTGGTGATAGCTGCCTGCGCCTCCTCTTAGTGCAGAGGAAGTCAGTTTAAGAAGCGCATAGCGATTAACAACTACGTCGGGGAACACTTAACACGAAGCATTTAATGTGCTACATTAACTTATGACGGGGTTTAAGAAAATCTAGTAAATTAAACATTGATTTTAGGATGAAGTTTAGTTTACAACATTCTACTTTAATGACAAAAATAAACTATGAAAATAAAGTGGAAATGTCGACTTTAATCTCGACATATAGTTTTTTTTTTTCTTCACTGTGTCCGTATTTTTTTTTTCTTCACCGTGGCCCTAATACACTTCCGTAGGGCTATACCACAATTAGCATTATAAATGCAAGTTGCAGTTTTATTATTTATGTATATAGCTTAGCTTGAAGCAAGGTCCATATTAATGCAGTTTGCCATAATGAAGGTTCAGTTGGTAAAGATGTCATCACCAAGTTGCACTTGTTTTATTTTATTTTAATTTAGTGAGTACTGTGTAATGCACCTGGGGCCTCATGTATAACGCCGTGCGTAGAACTCACACTATAACATGGCGTAAGCACAAAAGCGGGATTGTGCGTACGCACAGAAAAATCCAGATGCAGGAATCTGTGCGCACGCATACTTTCACGTTCTTCTACTACATAAATCCCGATTTGCGTGAAAAGTAACGCACGTGCACGCGCCTTCTGTCCCGCCCCAACTCCTCCCAGAATTACGCCTCTTTGAATATGCAAATCAATATAAATAGCCTTCTGTGAAAAGACAATGGGAAAAGCACGGGAGAAAATATAAGAATTTCAGCGAATACCAAGTGGAGGCAAAGGAAAAACGTACTATTTGTTGGTTTAAACAGTGGTATAATCAACAAAAGAAAGCTGATCGAGTGACAGTGTGTCGGAGAAACTCGAAGGCTCAACTTCACAAAGTCGCACAGTGCCCGAAATAAAAAAGAAATCACATATCAAAGTCGCCGTGAAAAAGCGAGTCGTAGCCCACCGTCTGAGTGTCATATGAAAGCTTATTAGGGTACAGACAAAAAAAAAGGCACACAGTGGGGAAAAAAGCACGAAATGTCAACTTTAATCTCGAAATTTCCACTTTAATCACGTAGTTTATTTTGCCATTAAAGTAGAACATCTTAAACTTCATCTTAAAATCGTTTAATTTACTAGTTTCTCAAATCCTATTGTAACTAAAGTGGCATGTTAAATGCTTTGTTCTGTATTTGATCTTCTATGTGCTCTATGTGTATGAATCACTACCTGCTTTTTAAACGGGCTTTCTCTTTCTCCGACAGGACACATACTCCATTACATTCTTGATATTACAGCTCTCTGAATAATTAAAATACTGAGATGTATACGTGATATCTTTTTCATGATGATAGGAATGAAAGCATGTTATTAAACATGGGAACACGGTGGCGCAGTGCTTGTTCATGTCTCACGCAAGAGGCTTGCTGCGCCATGCGCAACCTTCAGTTAAATAATTTATCACAGCAGTACTGTCTCTTTCAAACGTACTAACCTCCAATTCCTGTCCTTACTTTTCTTTCTCCAAAAACTCAATCGCCACACAATAAGCTATGTAATAGACGTGAGGCCATCTGTAAGCTTAGAACTTCGATTCTTCAAAACTTTTAAGGAACATTGAAATATCTTAGTAGTACATGTTTAATTATTATATCCGTCTATCTTTCCAGTGTCGCGTCAGCACCAGCAATAATACAGCGCAAGGCAGGAACAATTACTGAACTAGCTAGCGCTGCGGCACCGTGTCCTCACATGTTTAATTATTAACAATACAGATTATTTAAATGAAGTTAAAGTTTTATCTGTATAATATAATCAACATGTTTTGCTGCATTTCGTCTTAGAAATGAATACCGTCATCACATGTAAATACGCGCTTTATAAAGTGGCGCAGGTTGTGCAATATTATAACTGTAGTGCAAGTTTACAGTGAGGTGATTGTATTTATAAGTAAACAATTATATAAGGAGCAGTTGATGGACTGATTTAGTGTTTAGAGTTCTTGGGATGAAACTGTTTCTAAACCGCGAAGTCCGTACAGGGACTAAAGCGTTTGCTGTGGCTCAGGCAGCATCTGCTTCATGCTGTGTACCGATAATTCTCTTTCCAATCAGCTGCTGCTGTGATTTCCCACTCAGATACAGTAATATAAATACTCTGAGTGGTGCAGTGAGAGTAATGTGGAAAAAGATGATCTGCCGTGGCAACCCTTAACGGGAGCAGCTGAAAGAAGATGCAGTGAGAGTTACAACGCTAAAGCAGTTATGGTATTTGGAATACTATGGCTATTCCCTGGACCATTATATTGCTACAGGTTAATTACAATCAGATGCATTACACTAATAAACAATATGCAGTTAATTTCAGTGTATTTATAAAGCCACGCCAGGAATGTGGATTTAAGAAAGAAAGAGTGATCACACAGGAACAGTGGCACTGCTTTGACACTGGGTGCCGCCAGTCTGCAAAACCGGGCGGATAAATTGCGTACGCCAAGGAATGAGTTACCGTGGAAATGTGCGTGGCTTTACGCCAAGTTTAGGTTTTATACATCGCGATTTGAGCGTGGAAAGGTTCGTACGCAACATTTCTGTGCGTACGCACCGTTTATACATGAGGCCCCAGGTCTTTGAAGTCTTGGAAGTAATAGTATTATTACTGGAAGATGCACCATTATTTATTGTATTGTTATTTATTAGTTTAAATATTATGCAGTTTAATGATGGTAAAGTTGTTTAAAAAGTCACTTTAACGTGTTAGTGGACAGAGATTGCTAACATTAACAAGGTGTAGTTGGTTTACAAAAAATATTTACTATTTATTCCTTTTCTAAGACATGTTCAGTGCAATATAACTTTTGACAAGCACCTCTCTATATTTTACTAAGACTAAATGCCTCTTCAAAATTATACCACTTTTACAGTATTCAACGGTATTTTTTTCCCCCATGCATGAGTGGATGTTAACCACTCTTTCCACTACAATTACTTGCTAAGAATAACCTATTCCACTGTCATGAGAATTGTACATTGTACAAAAAATCATTTTAATGTGCACACAAGTATTAATACAGGTTTGCATGGCCCCAGAAAGTGATAGTTTTCAAGGGGGTGGCACTAATGAAGAGAAGAAATCACATTGCATTACAGCTGCATTCAAAATATAGAACCATTTTATTGAACAAATTTTGCAAACAGCTTAAACTATAATTTTAACAACATATTTTCAACCATCCAAAGAAGCGTTTAGACTTTGAAAAATATTCAGAGGTGCTTGTCAAAAGTTGTTTTGCACTGAACATGTCTTAGAAAAGGAATAAAGAGTAAATATTTTTTGTAAACCAACTACACTTTCTGTTAATGTTAACAATCTCTGTCCACTGACAAGTTAGCGATATGGATTGTAATGGTGTTGGTTATCTTGATCCACCGCTTGCTTTTTTTGTCATAGGCAGTCCTCTAGCAAACGCGTCTACAAGTGACGTTTGACTCGAGTCTCCTCTAGCTTTTTCAGTTTTACCTGAGGACGTGGAGAGTGCCAATCTTATCTTAGTTCCATACATTCATGGTACACCAAAGCATGTTTGCAGCTAAGGTGGTGCAGCAAATTGCTCGTGTTACTGCCTCCAGCGACAACTCAACAGCATTTGCAGTAGATAGTTGTTTGGTCCACATCCGACCTTTTAAAACCAAAATCTCCAGACAACAGATGTGGCTCGTTTTTTTCGGCAAAAGTTCTTCTGTGTCATCATGTTCAACTTTATCGTCTGCTACAGCTTCAGTTTCAGAATGTTCTCTGTCAATTTTCACCTCTCAATACCTCCACTAAGACATGTACTCCGTTGCATGCGTGTTTAGTGGTGTAGCAATGAAAAAAGGCCCCCCTTAAACAGTTTCCAGCTGCGCCACGTTCCGAACGTTGTTTAGGCTATTGAAACCAGAATTGCGGTATCAGAAAAATCCATATCATAACATAAGATAAAAAACGTTTTTCGGTATGAACTGGTATACCTCCCAGCACTACTCATCACTATCAAATTCCAGACAGTGTACAGAAGCCATTAAAAAGGCTAAAAGAATATTAGCTTATACAGCACAATGCTTAGAGTAAGAGTCCAAGAAGGTTATGCTTTAGCTTTATAGCACGCTTTGGTCTTCAGGCTACAAAAAAAGACATAAAAGTGCTATAAAAAGTCCAGAGAATATCAACTAGGCTGAATCCAGGACTGCAGGGAATGAGTTATGAGGAATGATTAAAACAGCTAAGCCTTTTCAGTTTAAGCAAAATGAGATTAAAAGGTAGCATGATTGAAATGTTCAAAAGTATGGAAGGAATTAGTACAATGGATTGAGGCTTTTAGTTTAAAAGGAGTTCAATAAGAACATGGGGACACAGTTGGAAATGTATTAAGGGTAAATTTCACACAAGCATTAGTAAAATTTTCTTCACACAGAAAAAAATAGACACATGGATTAAGATACCAAGAAGTGTGGTAGACAATAGGACTTTAGGGACCTTTAAAACTCAACTTGATGTTATTCTGGAGGAATTAAGTGGATAGGACTAAACAGCTTTGTTGGACTGAATGGCCTGTTCTCATCCAAATATTTGTACTGTATCATATGAAAGGTACAAGTCTTAACAGTTAGAGCAGCTATGAAGTTGTACAGCATTCACATGGGACTACAGTGATCCCTCGCTATATCACGCTTCGTCTTTCGCGGCTTCACTCCATCGTGGATTTTAAATGTAAGCATATGTGAATAAATATCACGGATTTTTCACTGCTTCGCGGATATCTGCGGTCTACAGTACGTGTGCTTCCTCAGTTGATTTGCCCATTTGAATTGAAACAAGGGACGCTATTGGCGGATGGCTGAGAAGCTACCCAATCAGAGCACGCGGTTAAGTTCCTGTGTGCTGCTGATTGGCTCAGCGACGGAGTGCTGCATTAACCAGGAAGTCTAATCTCACTCATTCAGCATTAAGATGCAAATGATTGCAGAAAAGGTAAAAGTTTTGGATATGCTGAAGGAAGGAAACAGCTACACCGCTGCAGGACACCATTACAGCATAAATGGGTCCACGATTCTTTTTATTTAAAAAGGAGGAAAAGCATATAAGATCTACAGCCGCAGTGTCTTTTAACCAGGGCGCAAAATGAGTTGCAAGTGGACGTGATAAGGCAGTAGTCTGGATGGAATTTGCTTTAGGGATTTGGATTGAAGAGTGATGGAAGAAGAACAACGGCGGTGCTAAACAGTCGCCTGAAGAGGCTCCTTTAGAAGAGCTGTAACGCTATCCTTTGTTGTGCAGTAAAATTAAACTCATCGTTATCGGACAAGTCGTCGTGTCATTGTTGGTGAGTAACCATAATTAATTATTTACGTACAGTACTTATTACATGTACATAGTTTAGTGTCACTGTACACACATTTTACTGTATACAATTTTTCTTGCATTGTACGTATTTATTGATGGTGGCCTGTCTGTCGTAATGGCTGTAACATATGTGATATCGGAGACGCTCGATATCTTTAAAATAATATTTAGGTTTTACTGTATGTAAACTGTGTTTACGTACATAATTTCAATGAATCTTACCTAATATCTAAGAGAATACAAAGGGTTTATGCTGTATAATTGTGCGTGAAATGTTTATAATAGTGTGGGAGAGTTTATAAGGGCTTAAAATATATAAAAATAACCATATAAACATATGGTTTCTACTTCGCGGATGGCTCTGGAACGCAACCCCCGCGATGGAGGAGGGATTACTGTACTGGTCATTGCTGAACTATAGCACATTGGTTAAACATGGGATTAACGGAGATTAATCAAGTGACATTTTGTGATTGCTTCTAAAGAAAAATTTTCAAAGCACCTTAAAAATTAAAATTATGTACGCTTTATTGTGTTTATCCGTCTGTTTGTGTGACAATAAACTTGGCTTATATAGGTCTGTTTTATTTGTCAATATATTCAAGCTATTTTTAAGTTAGTACAGTGATCCCCCGCCTATCTATCTATCTATCTATCTATCTATCTATCTATCTATCTATCTATCTATCTATCTATCTATCTATCTATCGCTGAAATTATGTTCCAAGACTCATCAGCGATAGGTGAAAATCTACAATATAGAAAGACCATATAAATAAACATTTTTTTTTTTTTTTTTTTATAGTTTAAGCCTTAAAATACCCCTCCAACACGCTTTAAACACATGTAAACTTATTAAAACACACTTTGTAAACACATATGATATGTGGATGTCGGGCTAAGGATATGAGTAACATCTTTCTATTATAAAACATTTTAACGTCATGCAAGACAAGACAGTGAGACAGAACAGCAGCTGCTGTACAGGCTGTTAAATGATCGACACGCAGAGCGATAAGCAAAACAGGCATCTTGGCAGAAGCAGCACAAAGCCAGTAGCTGATCCGTCCACTTCTGCTTAGCGTGCGTTCAGCTACCCACCCTTCAGAACGCAAGCGGGAGAGACGCGAAGTGGCAGGAGCATAGCGCAACTCCTGGGGGTCTGATTGGGGGGATGGGTTGAGCAAAGCGATTGAGACCAGATCATCTCGGAGGGACACTTTGACGACACGCAAGACTAGATATTTTAACCTTAGGAAGCAAAACCCATGAGATGGTGACTTTTGCACGTCACACCCTACTTACAATTTAAAACAAGTTCACTGACATCTAGGCGGCACGGTGGCGCAGTGGGTAGCGCTGCTGCCTCGCAGTTGGGAGACCTGGGTACCTGGGTTCACTTCCCGGTCCTCCCTGCGTGGAGTTTGCATGTTCTCCCCGTGTCTGCGTGGGTTTCCTCCGGGTGCTCCGGTTTCCTCCCACAGTCCAAAGACATGCAGGTTAGGTGGATTGGTGATTCTAAATTGGCCCTAGTGTGTGCTTGGTGTGTGGGTGTGTTTGTGTGTGTCCTGCAGTGGGTTGGCACCCTGCTTGGGATTGGTTCCTGCCTTGTGCCCTGTGTTGGCTGGGATTGGCTCCAGCAGACCCCCCGTGACCCTGTGTTCGGATTCAGCGGGTTGGAAAATGGATGGATGGATCACTAACATCTAACCTAGCAGTTGTTGAAATGCTTTTGGCAGAGAAACTTCAGGTGCTCCCAGCTCTTAAAACAATGACAAGCAGAACACACAGCTTGCCAGCAGCAGCTGCAGCAAGCCAGCAGATGATCTGAGCACTTCTCCTTAGTGTGCGCTCAGCCCTCAAACACACCCACCCCCCCTTCTTCAGAAAGCTAGTGGCAGAGACGCGAAGTGGCAAAAGGACAGCTGTTGTACAGGCTTTTAAGCGACTGACGCAAAGCGCAACAAGCACAACACACAGCTGGCCAGCAGCAGCAAGACACCAGCTGAATCGATAACATCTCTTTAGCGTGCATTCAGACCCTCCCTTCACAACGCAAGCAGCGTTATAAGTCCCGCGAGAAAGAGATGTAACCATGCCCAGGGCAGGAAATAAAGGACAAATATTGTTTTAACAAAAGTTTTAAAGTAAAAATGAAAATAATGCCTGCGGTGGGTTGGCACCCTGCCCGGGATTGCTTCCCTGCCTTGTGCCCTGTGTTGGCTGGGATTGGCTCCAGCAGACTCCCGTGACCCTGTGTTCGGATTCAGCGGGTTGGAAAATGGATGGATGGATGGATGAAAATAATGCATATGTAACAATTCCCATGAAAATAATCTTTTTAAATTGTTTATCCGGTAAACCAAACCCGAGGGAGGGTGAGCGAAGCGAACAGGGTGCTGAGCCCGATAGTAATAATAATAATAATATTAATAAATCTGCAATGTAGCGGGGGCTCAATAGCTGAACCGCGATATAGCGGGGGATCACTGAATATGTAAAAAGTGTAAACTTTTCGTCCTCAACTTTCCAGGGCAATGGGCTTTTGTAGTGTTGTATTATAATGATATTTCCCTCAACAAGTTAGTTTCCAGGCTGGTCTACTGTCGCTCTTTAAGATTAACACACACATACATAGATATACACATACACTTAGACCCTAACCACAAAAGTACCGTATGAAAGACGTATACACATGCACGTTATTCCCTAGCACTTTAACCCACACAAGTACCGTATGAATAACGCATGCAAAGTCCACTTTCCCTAGTACTCCAAGAGACTTACTTATCATAGGCACGAACAATGTGCAATGTCTTAGATATATCTCAGACATAAATATTACCTTTGGTCTCCAAAAATATATTCAGACATACAAAGACTCAACATCCCTGGCTATAGGTTATTTATCAACCAGTGAATGTGTTACTTTAACGCACTGTTCATTATTAGACAGAGCTCTTCTTCCGCAGCTTGATAAACCTCACAGTTTGGATCATATGGCACTTCCATACTGCTCCAGGTGCTCTTAAAAATGACCATATTACCTCAATCATTCTAGATATGAAAACAAAGTATAGAATGTTAAAAGCAACATGGTATTTATTAAAGAGCAATAATACCAGTGGAGAACAGCATAAAAAAACATGTGGATAGCAAAGTCTAGATATATATATAGTCTTTAGAAAAGCTTCCGAAAAGTTAAAGATGTCAAAGATGAATGTCCCAGGTGGCTTGTGATCTAGCCTTTGAAGTTGTTAATGAGATGCTTTGCCGACGATCATACGGAAACGGCTGCATGTTGCTGCCCACACTCTCCTGACATCGCTCTTCTGTCATCTTCTTCTGACATCACTTTGTCCTCTTCTGAAGAGGAATATTTATTATAAAATTTAACGCAGGGCTTTTGCAACACTTGATTGATAGATACACCTGATTGGCTGGCTGTCAATATGATGAATGAATTCGCTCAGACTCTTTAATCTTGTTACAGTATGTCCATTTTCTCAAGCAATAAAGTTTCTGATGTTTTAACAATCTCCTGTCTCAAGAAGTAAACCAATTTAGTCCTGGTGCCCTTCCCTTCACAGATTACAAAATCATTAATACAGCTTGAGGCATCTCCTGAATTCCTGCTCAGTTCAAACAGATGGTACTGGGATTGATATTGGTACAATTCAGGAAAACAGAATGCTTTTCATGCTAACTGTCCATGCAAGTGACCTGTATTTCAGATCATCCGTTATTTTGTCTTGAGAAAAACATAATGAAAACATTATCAACTGAAAAAGCCAAGTCACATTTAACACATATAAATCCAGCAAGAAGCTGAGAGAAGGTAGACAGCTGCACCCACAAGCCTGCACACTGCCCAATGTGGAAAATAGTATGCTATTCAAAAACATTTTACTTGTCAAACTCAGACACGAACTCAATTCTTCAAAGACATTCTACTGGATAAGCTCAAACTTGCAAATAAACTATATTTTTTATTATTATTATTATTTAGGAGTGTTGGACAAATAAATTCTATTAACTTTGTTTTGCTTTTTTTAGTTACCGTATATACTAGCGTTTAAGTTCTCCCACACATAAGTTGGGGCTTGATTTTACCATACAATTTCCAATATTAAAACTCATGCTATTGGTCCAAGAAATTATGATATGCTAATGCCCACCTGAGAGTGTAACCACGGAGTATGCTGCATTTTTTTTCCCTACGTATTATGCCTACGTCACCACACGGTAATACCCGAACTATTCCGAAGCGACATTTGCATTGTTTTTTTGTTTTTTGTATCTCACACCCTCATACACCTTTACTGTAAGAAAATCCCTTATCTATAATGGAGCATTCGATCAGAAGAAAATATGAAGCTGGTTTTAAATTAAAAGTCGTTGAAGTGGCGAAAGAAATTGGTAACTGCGCTGCTGCAACAAAATTCGATGTGTCTGAGAAACTGATGTGAGATTAGAGGAAACAAGATGTAAAAAAAAATAAAATTAAGTGTCATATTTTTGAACGGGCATATAAGTCGGGGTCTGATTTTATGATTGATTTTTCGGGTTTCAAGACCCAACTTATACGTAAGTATATACGGTGTATGTTTTGTTCTAACAGTCAATGTAAAAAGAAATACTACCCCTTTAGCATTCCCAACTATTAGAAATGCCATAGAGTCATTCCACGTCAAATCAACCAATTGCCAAAGCACTTCGGACTCAAACAAATTAGGAAAAATTACCAGCTGTACCCATGTCAGTCAGGAGACACCCTGTAAAATTGTTTTGAAGCAAGATCAATATTTTTCAAGATACAGCTAGTTTACCGAGGCGGTAGGGAGTGTTGTCAATTTTATCCAGCCTCAATTTTTCATCAAATTTCACAAGTCCATAGCTCAAGAAGTAAACCACTGACCAGGCTAAGGCTTTGGAACTTTGGTACATCAATTGGTATAGGATGTGACGAAGTTAAAATATTTGGTCCAGATGACTGTGCATGGTCAAAGCAGACCTTTGAAATTGACCAAAATTTGTTTCGGCTTAACTATGTTTAGGCCTTAGAAACAATCTGTGTTTAGGCTTCAGAAAGACATATTTGTAACCATAACAGAATTTTGATTTTTTTTTTCCTTATTCAGATACTTATATAGTCTTTTTGAAAAAGCAATAAACAGAAAAGTAACTATAAGGCTTTAAACAACAGATTTCTCAAATCCAAAAAGTCATTAGGATTTCATTTTCAGAGCACCATAATGGCATGTGGGAATGTGCATATGTCTCTATTATAAAAAAAAAAATCCTGTGGGAGGGAATGACTAGGAGACGATACGTGATCTTCACGTTAAGATCACGGATGACAAATAAAAGACCCACGAGACGAAAGAGAATGGCCACGGACCGTCTCACGGGGATATAGAACATGAGATTCTTGCAAGACACGCCCTACTTACAAGCAAGCAACAGAAATAAAAGACAAAGAGCAGAAAACAAAGTCTATTCGCATTCGAATCATTCAATGCACAAAACGCAGATTTACACAAAACTGGAATATTCACTATGAGAATCTGTGGTCCCGCAACAGTTAAAGCAATGACAAGTTTAATTTCAAAGAAAACACAATTCGGTCAGGTGTATCTTTATGATCACGGAGAAGTGATCACAATGCGAGCAGCAGAGACATGAAGTGGTAAAAAGGACATCGGCTGTACAGGCTTTAAAATGACGCGACAGCAGCTCCCCCCCCCCCCATCACAACACGAGCAACGTTATACGTCCTGCAAGAAAGAGATTTAACCACGCCCAGGGCCAGAAATAAAGGACAATTATTGTTTTTACAACGTCACATGAGACAAGGCAGTGAGCCATCATTTAAAACAAGTCCACAGACATCTAACCTAGCAGTTGTTGGATTGCTTTTGGCAGACAAGCATCATGTGCTCCCAGCTCTTAAAACAGCGACATGCGACAAGCAGAACAGGCAGCTCGCAAGTAGCAAAAAGACAGCATATGATCCGACAGCATATCCTTAGCGTGTGTTCAGCCCCCCCCCCCCCCCCCCCTTCACAAAGCTAGCAGCATTATACATCTGGCGAGTAAGAGATGTGTACCCACGCACAGGGCCGGAAATAAAGGACAAGTATTGTTTTTACAAAAGTTTTTAAAGTAAAAGTGAAAATAATGCATATGTAACAATTCCCATGAAAATAACAATCTCTTTAAATTGTGTATCCGAGAAGTGGGCAAAGCTCCCTAGTATTTTTAAAATATTTTTCATTTACTCTACATTGTCTCTTCTTTCTCAAAACACACATTCTACTTTTCTTATGCACATATAACAAAGACAGTGCGACATCTATATTGTAATTCTGCTTTACAATTTATAGATACTTTGAGTAAGTTGAGTGTAATTGTGGAAAACCATTTAGATCAGTTATCAAATGTAAACATGGAAAACAATTTAGATCAGCTAACATCACATTATAATGTGACTTTGAGAGATGCTCTGGACACAGTGGCTCCCCTTAAAACAAAAGTGATCAAAGCACATAGAAACTCTCCCTGGTTTAATGAAAAAACTCGAGCTCTTAAATTAGAGTGTCGAAAACTGGAGCGCAGATGGAGAACAACAAAGCTACATGTCTTTCAAATTGCATGGACAGAGAGTGTTAATAAATATAAAAAAGCCCTCGCTCAGAATACTATTCGACATTAACAGATAGCAATAATAAAAAACCTTGGGTATTGTTTAGAACAGTGGCTAAATTAACAAATGGAAATTCAGCTCAACAGTGCAAAATACCAACAGATATTAGCAGTATAGATTTTATGAACTTCTTCAATGAGAAAATGAAAAATATAAGATCCCAGATCTCTGCATCACAGTACAAACCAAATACTAGCTTAGCAGACCCTGCCTCACATTGTATTCAGCACTTTAGTAATTTTAATCCTGTAACTGAGCAGGAAGTCTCAACTTTAATTTCTAAAATGAAGCCCACTACTTGTTCCCTAGATCCAGTGCCAACAAAACTAGTAAAAAGTGCAATGGATGTTCTTGCAGCGCCTATTCTAAACATTATCAGTAGTTCATTATTGCATGGCACAGTACCTGATGCACTAAAAGTGTCAGTCATTAAACCATTACTTAAAAAGTCAGACCTACAGCCACACAGACTAAATAATTATAGGCCTATTTCAAATCTACCGTTTCTCTCTAAAATACTAGAAAAAGTAGTCGCCAGTCAGCTTCAGACACACCTTACGCATTACAATTTATTTGAGAAATTCCAGTTTGGTTTTCGCACTGGTCATAGTTCAGAAACGGCACTAACGCGGGTTGTAAACGACATTCTGATTTTCTCTGATGAAGGAAACTCCACTGTAATTATGTTGTTGGACTTAAGTGCAGCATTTGACACCATCGACCATTCTATTTTACTGCACAGGCTAGAAAATGATGTTGGGCTTACAGGCACCGTGCTCGCTTGGTTTAGTTCTTACTTATCAAATCGATTCCAATATGTACAGAAATGTGCTAACAGTACTCCATCATTATACACAGAAGTTCAATAAGGTGTCCCGCAGGGCTCAGTACTGGGACCTTTACTGTTTTCACTTTACATGCTTCCACTGGGATCTACCATTAGGAAACAATGTTAATTTTCATTCGTATGCAGATGACACCCAGTTATACCTTTCATTTAAATCAAATGAAGTTTCTCCGATGCTGTCTTTAATTAGTTGTGTTAGCGAATTAAAGGAGTGGATGAATGAGAACTACTTGTCTTTAAACACAGATAAAACAGAGATGTTAATTGTTGGAGGGAATGATGCTGATCACAACAATATTTTGTCATCATTTAACTCAGTTGGAATCCCAATTAATTTTGCTGAATCAGCCCGCAATCTAGGAGATATCTTTGACTCTAGCATGTCATTTAAAGCGCATATTGCAAAGTTGTCCAAAACATGTTTCTTCCATCTAAAAAATGTTAGGAAATTAAGGCACTTTCTAAATAAACAGGATTCTGAGAAATTAATTCATGCATTTATCTCTAGTAAGATTAACTACTGCAATGCAGTTTTCACTGGATGTTCAAACTGTTCTCTATACAGCCTCCAGTTAATCCAAAATGCGGCTGCAAGAATTATTACAAGAACAAGAAAATACGAACACATAACTCCAGTTCTTAAATCCTTACACTGGCTCCCGGTTAAGTTTACGGCAGATTTCAAAATCCTCCTTTTAACATATAAAGCAGAATGGCCAAGGTCCGGCTTACTTGTCTGAACTTATCATGACTTACAAACCAGAGCGCACATTAACATCTCAAGATGCTGGTCTGCTTATGGTTCCAAGGATTAATAAAATAATAATGGGAGGTCGAGCTTTTAGTTACAGGGCCTCTAAACTGTGGAATGGTCTGCCTGCTACTATAAGGGATGCCCATTCGGTCTCAGCTTTTAAATCCCGGCTGAAGACTCACTACTACAGTTTAGCATATCCTGACTAGAGCTGCTGATTAACTGTACATACTGCATCTCTGTTGTTAGTCATTAGCACTAAAACATAAGTAACATGATAGTTATAATTTGATACTAACCCTCACCTTTTCTGTTTTTCTTCTCGGTACTCAAATGTGGCACTTGGTGCCACGGCCCACCTGCCAAGTTGTTTTGCCAGCCTAAAGTCATCCCTGATGGAGGATCTCAGGAATCGTGGGAAAGAGAGGTCCTTTCATCGGATTGGCTGGCCCAGCACTGTTTCACCCGTGGAATGGCCAAATGGGGGAGACAGCTTGATGGATAAGGTCTCCAGGACTCTAAAAATATCCAAATCTTATTATATGATATCATCTACTGTTAAATTCTGCTCCGTACTTCTAAAATTTTTATTTTTACTTCTAAAAAAACTATTTTATACTGTATTGAGGACATGTTCTGTTCTGTGTGTTGTATTGTATTGTCCCCCTTCTTTTGACACCCACTGCATGCCCAACCTACCTGGAAAGGGGTCTTTCTTTGAACTGCCTTTCCCAAGGTTTCTTCCATTTTTTTCCTACAAGGTTTTTTTTTGGGAGTTTTTCCTTGTCTTCTTAGAGAGTCAAGGCTGGGGGGCTGTTAAGAGGCAGGGCCTGTTAAAGCCCATTGCGGCACTTCCTGTGTGATTTTGGGCTATACAAAAATAAACTGTATTGTATTGTATCTTTTATGTTTATTTTCCTCCTAAACATAGGCTGAATGTTCCAAGTGTCAATAATAGTAATCATTGAGTTTTCAAGTTATCAAAAATAAACTTTTTTTCATATCAAATGACAATATCCTATCTAATGTTGCTGAACAGAGAATGTCATTCTCCATGGCCAAAACAGTATCTGGTACTTGAGAATACTACTGTTACATCCCTACAGAAAACGGCAAAATCAAAATCAGCTGGGTGTCTGGTGAAGACAGTGAATTAACTGTCTGAATGCTCACCACTGAAGCAGCGGCTGAGAATCTGCTCTCTCACGATCACGTGTCCCTCACATTAGACCAGTGTCCTACTGGAGGTTATGTTGGGTGCATGTATGATGACAAATGTTGGATTGGTGTGATTCATAACAAAAGTGAAGCAGAATCAGAAATATTTTATGCATCCAAACTAGCCTGCACAGTCTTTCCATTGGCTACGTAAAGACAATAATTGTTGGGTGCCATTACAGTGTGTCACTGTACTGCTTAGTAAACCTACAACAGTTAGAGGAAGGCAGTACCACCTTGACTCAAAGACAAAGATGCCCTACATTCTGCATTTCGATTGAAACAGAAATGAAATGGGTGACATTTCTGCCACTGCAATACCAAGATGTTAATGTGTAACGGCCGACCCCTTTACCCAGCTGGCAGCTACACCTCCAAGACCTGTGGCCTGGATAATTTACTGAGAAAGAACCTAACTATCAAGCCGTACTTCTAACCAATTAAACTTTTCCCCACAATCGACGGTGTAAATATAAGTACACAAAAGCAGGATGTAAAATTAAACTGATTAAATGTATTAAATGAAACAACAAGACATGCAAAAAATAGAAAACAGATGTAAATATAAATATCCCTCCACCCCAGCAACAAGACACCACCAAATATAAATACAACAAAAACCCTCCCTTGCCCCTGTAACATATAAACACACAACACGAATAACGAAAATTGAATGAGATACGGAAATGAATGTGAACTTGAGTCCGGTTATAAAAAAATTGTCCTGAATGTGGTTGACGGAACTAGCAAAAAATGAGTTGTTTGATTTTCCCCGGACAAAATGGAGCAGCCTCACCGTGAATCCTCGGTGCGTGGTGGATGATTAATTCCAACCCCAGGGTCTCTCGTGATGAGGTTCTTGAAGCAAGTCCGGCGGATAGAAAAACAAACTGGATGGAAATGCGCGATGTGGAATATAACAGGTACAGATGGCTCGTGGTCGTGAATGTGAAAAATCTCCTTCTCTCCTCTCCTCCTGCTGGCTTAAATAGTCCTGTGACGGCAGTAATTGATTAATCGTGAACAGGTGTTTTCCAGGTTTGCCGCTGTGGTCTCCTTCCATCATCCATCCCCCTTTATGGGGACGGCATTAACTGATACACATACAAACAGCAAACGGGACAATGAAATGACACGCACTCAGAACTGACATTTAACAACACTAACTATGTGGCCCCGCTACAAATGTTTTGTTATAACTTGTGTTGTATTTAATGTTATATCAAGCAGCTGTTGTTCATGTGTTGTGCTTAATTTGCCTTTGGCGATTTATTTTTTTCCATTAATCCTAGACCCAAGACAGTGATAAAGAACTTGACGAATTCCATTACTGACAAATGGTGAATTTAATCCATGTTTAGAATGGAAAATAAAAATTAAAGATGCACATAAGAAATGTAAGACTTGTTTTTTTGAGAAGGATAGATGTAAAAAAAATTTTTTTAATTTCTGGACATTCCCACAGTACATTAAGCTAGTCTGAAAATTAGACCCAAAATGATTTTTTTCACATTTGAAAGCTCTGCTGGTCAAACCCTGATGCAGTTTCTTGCTAGTTCATAAACTTTTGAAAAGTCCTGTTCAAGTTGGGGAGCATGCACTGGTACAGTGCGTTGCCGCACCCACTACACAATGAAACAACTCGGGATCCCGGTTGGCAACCCCCCCCCAGGCGGACACGCGGTCCAGTCCCACCCTCCGGAAATGACCCCCTATCTGCCACAGCCAGGTGTTACGTGGACGACCCCTTGGCCTGGTCCAGCCACTCGGGTCCCCAACAATGAGGATCTTACGAGCTGGCTCACCCTCAGGGAAGCGTGCCACATGGCCGTAGTGCCGTAAGTGATGCTCCCTCACAATGCAGGTAATGTGCCTCATTCGGGACTACATGAGCAAACGCTCATTCGAAACAAAGTTAAACCAACGATACCCAAGGCTTTTCCAGAGAGACACAGTACCAAAGGAGTCCAGTCTTCGTCTCAGGTCACTAGAAAGCGTCCATGTCTCGCAACCATATAGCAAGACAGGAAGCACAAGGACTCTAAAGACTTGGACCTTTGTCCTTTTGCATAAATATCAGGAGCGCCACACACCCCTTTACAGCAACCTCATGACCCCCCATGCTCTCCCAATCCATCTGACTTCATAGGAAGAGTCACCAGAGACATGAATGTGACTGCCAAGGTAAGTAAACCTCTCAACAAGGTCAACACTCTCTCCGCAAACAGACACACTGCTGATGGCTGTGCCCAAGAGGTCATTAAAAGCCTGGATCTTGGTTAATATCCTGGACACTCGCAAGCCCAGACACTCAGACTCCTCACTCAGTCTCTCGAGCACCCTGATCAGAGCCTCCATTGACTCCGCGAAGATCACAGCATTGTCAGCAAAGTCAAGATCAATGAATCTTTATTCAACAACAGATGCCCCACAGCCGCTGGACCCCACGACCTTGCCCAACACCCAATCCATACAAGCATTGAACAGAGTAGGAGCGAGAACAAACCCCTGACGAACATCAGAATCAACTGGGAAAAACACAGAGGTTGACAGTTGACAGAGGAAAAAAAAAGCCCTGTGTAGGTATCTAAACATGGAAAACATTTGAGCAGGCCGTATCGTTAGGAGTATCCTTTCTGAAAGCCTAAACATGGCAAAGCCAAAGATGTAAAATATTTTTTTTTCCATTTTTGAAGGTCTGCTCTTACCAAGTGGTGTCTTCTGGACCAAACATTTTGTTTCGTACTATACCTATAAAGGTACCAGTATGCAAAATTTGAGACTTCTCAGTGGTTTAGTTCTTGAGATACAGTCTTGTAAAATTGATGAAAAAATAAAGCTGTGTCACATTTGAAACCCTTCTCCCTTCACAAAATTGGCAGTATCTTGGACAATATCGATCTCACATCAAAATAATTTTACTGGGTGTCTCCTAGATAGTTTTTTTTTTCTTTTTAGGATTTTTTGAGACCAAAGTGTGTGCAATTTTTAGAAACATTTGTTGATTTGACATGTAATTTACATTGGATAATAGATTTTTACTGTACTAATAATCAACCCAAAGAATATTATCAATATATTAGAGCAAAGGAACACAATATGCTTTTGCGTTTTATTTTTACATAAAGTTATTTTAAACTATTCTCAATGGACACAAAAATTTAAAAATTCCCAATAATCAATCATTGAAAACTTAGCTAAAGAACAAAATGATTTCCGGATCATATACACAGTGTATATTTACAATCACTGCTGTGACTCTATGACTCAAACTACTCATATCTAACACATTGTGATTTGAAATATATTCAATTGTGGTTAGAAATTGTGGGGGCTGCATGTTTGCATCCAAGGTTCATAAGATTATCAATAACTTGTTGCTTTTAAAATTTATTAACATTTTATATAGACTAAACACTGTTGGATTTTAATTAACATCCAAATAAAATCCTGAGAATTTCTGAATTCCACGTACCTTTTTTTAATTAATCTATTTCTTTGTGAGCCAGGCTATATTCACACATCTTACAGAGGCAAAATACTAAATGCTTGTGTGCAAACTTGTGTTATTCATATTTGTCTAACTTAGTACTTTTCTGCTAATCAAAAAATATACTTAATGTATTTTTTTGGCCATTCAGGTTATTCTGGGTATTCAGGTTAAATCACACACCACTTTTCATAATAGTCATAAAGGGATCAGTACTTCTGTTGTTTTTCTGCCAGCTACCACAGGGCACAAGGCAGGGAAAAACCCTGGACAGGGCACCAGTCCATTGCAGGACAAACACACAATCAAACACACACACACACACACACACACACACACCAGGGCCAATTTAGTACAGTGGAACCTCGAGATACGATCATCTCTGTATACGAGAAATTCAAAATACGAGGAAAGTATGAGCGAAAAATTCAGATCTAAATGCGAGCATTGGCTCGCGTAACGAGCCACAAGCCAGGCTGTGGGTATAGCTCGCGGCTTAGTGAGGGGGCGTGGTAGCAGTAGCGAGCCGCAGGGCGATCTGCGGTGTCTGCGTTTCTCACCTAAGTGCACAGGTGGGAAACTGCCCACATCCATGATTGTTCCTGTGGCTGATGGGCTGCAGCTGCCATGTCCTCCCCGCATATATAGAGAAGCGCGAGCCGGTTAAGGGGGAGAAGAAGTAAAATAAGAGAGAGAGAGAGAGAGAGCGAGCGAGCGAGTGCAGGCTCGCGTGTAGCTGAACAGTGAGCTGAACAGGCGAGCCAAAAATCTGAAGCAGGACGGTGTAGAGAAGGTCAGCTGCATTAAGAGTGTCTCGCCTGATGCAGAGCCCGCAGGTGAGACACTAACAGAGAAGAAGCACCGGGGATTGTCATCTGTTTTTTAAAGACTGCATCCTTTTGACGTTTTAACCTCGTGTTAAAGGATTGTTATTCTTGTGTATTTTAAACCTCCACTTCACAACTGTTTTAAGGATTATTTATTTAAAGATTTATTGAATGCTCTACTGCACTTTAGACACCTGTTTTGATTCTTTTAATAATCAGTTATATTATTTACCAGTGTTATTTATTAAAGGTAGACTACAGTATATATAATTTATCAGTGTTATTTGTTAGGAAAATTGATTTTTATGTTAATATACTTGGGGTGCGGAACAGATTAACTGGATTTCCATTATTTTCAATGGGGAAGTTTGTTCTAGATACGAGAAATTCACTATACAAGCTCAGTGCTGGAACGAATTAAACTCGTATCTAGAGGTTCCACTGTATCATCAGTCCACCTAACTGACATGTCTTTGGTTGGAAACCGAAGCATTCGGAAGAAACCCACGTAGACACAAGGAGAACCTGCAAACTCCACGTAAAGAGGACCCAGGACGCAAACCCTGGTCTCCTTACTGTGCCACCCCATTAACGGATCAACTCACTTATTATACATTATTCATGCACAAGTCCAAAAAACATTACCTTTAAGACACTAATTAGACCAGCACAAAATTATGTTTCCTTTTGAATGAACATTTTGTGCATTATGTTTAAGTATGTTTCATGTTTTCCAGTAATTTTTAGCATTCATGTAAAACGGTCTTGTCAAACACCATACCGGAAAGAGAATTTTATCCAGTACACTGGATCAACCGGTAGATCATCCACTACTAACCCTGTCTTATCGCTGTTACACTCTATTTTGAACTGAACATATTGTAAGAGAATTCCCTGGTGACTTCGAATAAGCTGTTATGACAGTGCTATCAGTGAAGATGTTATAGGAGTCCTGCTTGTACTGAGAACTCTGCTTAACTGTGACAATAAGTAAAGCAGCTATGAAACAATTATGAATTTCTCTGGCATCCCTTAAATTACTGTATATTTAACATCCTATTTGCATGCCAGGGTTTAATTAGAACATTAGAACAATTTAGACAAAGTTTGTCAATCCAATTTGTCCACTTTCTTCAAGATAATATCACACTGAACTTTTGACCCTGAAGTACTATTGTCTACAACACTACTTAAAAACATATTTTATGTATCTATTATTCATTTCATGACACATTTTAAACATTGTAATATATTTACTATAATAAATAGTAGGTATGCTCTGATCAGGTTTTTTAATGCTGATACCAATCACTGATTTCAACTTACTTAATCGGTTCTTATTCTGATACCGATTCCATTTTTTTTTTCAACCTTTATCCATTTTAAAAACTTTTTGCACTAAGCTCCTGCATAACCAGATGCACTATATAGAAGCCTTCTCTTATATTAAAAGTGTATTTTTATAATTATACTATCGGCCACAGGTGTTAACTATTCATCTTTTATTAACAAAATGAAAATCTGAAAATGAAATTAGGCTTGTTTCTCAGGGACCATAAAAATACTAAAATAAAATTTGCTTAAAAAAAAATACCAATAAAATATATGCAAAAATGCATAATACATCCATATTACTAACCGAGAATGGTAAACCGGATATGGAAGCAGGTACATGCCCATGGACGCAGGAGACATAGTGCGCAGGCGCCACACAAATCCCCCGCCCCAGAGTGAAACGGGAGAGACTAAGAACGACACGCAGGCGCCACACAAAGCCCCCCGCCCCAGAGTGAAATGGGAGAGAAGTAATATGGAAGTAGGTACATGCCCATGGACGCAGGAGAGATAGTAAAACAAGGAGTCAGCACCCCGCCCCAGAGTGAAACGGGACAGACTACGGAGTCCACAAAGGTTCACAAATCAAACCCGAGATAGTACGGAAGCGCATCTGAAACCACGGAAGCAAAACTGTCTCGGCTCCAAAACCAAACAGCTCAACAACTAACAGAGTATGACGAACGTTTAATACGGAGCGTTCACCCGTGTCACTCTGGGGCCCCCCACTGTTAATACGGAGCTCCTTCCGTACTATTATGCGGTGCATTGTGGACCACTGCGGACTCCGTAGTGTTTCCCGTTTCACTTTGTATCTCAGATTTTATATATATATATATATATATATATATATATATATATATATATATATATATATATACACACACACACACACATATATATATACATATATATATATATATACACATATATCTATACTAATAAAAGGCAAAGCCCTCACTCACTCACTCACTAATTAATTGTCCAACTTCCCGTGTAGGTGGAAGGCTGAAATTTGGCAGGCTCATTCCTTACAGCTTACTTACAAAAGTTAGGCAGGTTTCATTTCGAAATGCTACGCGTAACGGTCATAACTGGAACCTCTTTTTTGTCCATATACTGTAATAGACTGCAGCTCGATGGCCGTGGGAGGCAGAGTTGCGTATCGCGTCATCACGCCTCCCACGTAATCACGTGAACTGACTGTGAACGCAGTACGTAGAAAACAAGGAAGAGCCCCAAAGAGCGTTGAAGAAAACATTCATTACACAATTGAGAAGGCAGCGAAACAATAAGAAGCGAGCGAGTGACGCATACAAGCATATTCATAAGTGCAGCTACTGCGGAAACAAAGCACGGTGTAAACCGTAAGTTTAAATTAAGTTTATAGAAACGCTCCCGCTGCCGTTTGCAATACCATATTCGCGACATACAAGTTTAATGAGAAGACACGAGGGATAAACGAGACTTTGGATCACTTTGTAACGGAGTTAAAATTGCTGTAGCGAGAAACTTTTAAGTGCCGGGTCTTAGCTAACATTAAATAAAGCCGTGGACATCGCAACATCACACAAGAGAGTGGCTCACGTGAACTGACTGAACGCAGCACGAGTGATCACTTCGATGAATCAAACCTGTTCAAAAAACACATTACACAATTGATAATGTAGGAAAAGAATATGAAGCAACTGACGCATACAGACATTTTCATGAGTGCAGGTACTTCGGAAACAAAGCACCGTGTACACCTAAAGTTTAAATTAAGTTCATAGACCTACAAAAGGTTGCCATTGATTCGAGGCAAGATTGCTTTTCTCCTGTACAACTATATGTTGCATTCTCAACAGTAAGCTTGTACGGCTTGGTCATATTACAACCGGAGTGCTGAACTGACAACGTGGTATACAAAGAGAACTATAACAATCGTAATAAACGAACAATAAAACAGCGGAGAACCCGTGGATTAAATAAAAAGGCTGCTTCCTTGACGAAGCAAGGAAAAAGGATGACCTTATATGTCGTTCGTTTATAAAACAGCGGAGAACCTGTGTAAAGGCTGCTTCACAAAAAAACAGCAGAGCGCCTTATATGAGCAGGCAGTCAGCTAAAGAAGGGAATCAATAAATAACTATAATCGTAATAAACAAACAAAAAATAGGGGAGAATCCGCGGATTACATAAAGTAAATGGGTACCTGAACAGAAAAGTGAGTCTCAAATAGCTACACAATAACTATAACAATCATAATAAACGAACAATAAAACAATACAGAACCGCTAAGCAAGGAGAAAGGACGGCCTTATATGGCGTTCGTTTATAAAACAGCGGAGAGGCTGTGTAAAGGCAGCTTCACAAAAAATCAGATCCTTAACAAATTGTTATTGGTATATTTTCCCTCAATTTAAAAAGGTTTTCTTTTCTTCTTAATAAAAATTTAAAAGCAGTACTTCGCCGCTGCGAAGCGCAAGGATTTGGCTATATATATATATGTAGATATGTATATATATGTGTATATATGTAGATATGTAAATATGTATATGTATATATATGTCTGTATGTGTGTGTGTGTGTGTGTATATATATATATATATATATATATATGTATGTATGTGTGTATATGTGTGTATATATATATATATATATATATATATATATATATATATATATATATATATATATATATATATATATATGTATGTGTATATATGTATATATATGGGCGGCACGGTGCCGCAGTGAGTAGCGCTGCTGCCTCGCAGTTGGGAGACCTGGGGACCCGGGTTCGCTTCCCGGGTCCACCCTGCGTGGAGTTTGCATGTTCTCCCTGTGTCTGCGTGGGTTTCCACCGGGCGCTCCAGTTTCCTCCCACAGTCCAAAGACATGCAGGTTAGGTGGATTGGCGATTCTAAATTGGCCGTAGTGTGTGCTTGGTGTGTGGCTGTGTTTGTGTGTGTCCAGCGGGGGGTTGGCACCCTGCCCGGGATTGGTTCCTGTCTTGTGCCCTGTGTTGGCTGGGATTGGCTCCAGCAGACCCCCCGAGACCCTGTGTTCGGTTTCAGCGGGTTGGAAAATGGATGGATGGATGTATATATATGTATATGTAGATATGTGTATATATGTATATATAAATGTAAACCCCAATGTACAGGCTCCAAGTCGGGGGGCAATAAGTATACCCACACCCGCTCGGCGCCTCTCACCGGGGGCAACTCCAGAGTGGTAGAGAGTCCAGCCCCTCTCAAGGAGATTGGTTCCAGAGTCCAAGCTGTGCGTCGAGGTGAGCCCGACTATATCTAGCCGGAACCTCTCAACCTCATGCACAAGCTCAGGCTCCTTCCACTTCAGAGAGGTGACATTCCACGTCCCAAGAGCCAGCTTCTGTAGCCGAGGATCGGACAGCCAAGGTACCCGCCTTCGGCCACCACCCAACTCACACTGCACCCGACCTCCTTAGCTCCTCCCATAGGTGGTGAGCCCATGGGAAGGGGGACCCACGTTGCCTCTTCGGGCTGTGCCCGGCCGAGCCCCATGGGTGCAAGCCCGGCCACCAGGTGCTCGCCATCGAGCCCCACCTCCAGGCCTGGCTCCAGAGGGGGGCCCCGGTGACCCACGTCCGGGTGAGGGAAAACGCCATCCAAATTTTTTATTCATCATAGGAGGTTTGTATAACCGCTCTTTGTCTCATCCCTCACCTAGGACCAGTTTGCCTTGGGTGGCCCTACCAGGGGCATAAAGCCCCAGATAACAGAGCTCCTAGGATCATTGGGACATGCAAACCCCTCCACCACGGTAAGGTGGCGGTTCGAGGAGGGTTCGACTTGGAGCCTGTACATTGGGGTTTACCCCAGTAGACGAGAGGGTAGCCTCCCTCTGCCTTCGGGTGGGGGGACAGGTCCTAACTGTTGTTTGTGCGTATGCACCGAACAGCAGTTCGGAGTACCCACCCTTTTTGGAGTCCCTGGAGGGGGTGCTAGAGGGCATACCTTCTGGGGACTCCCTCGTTCTGCTGGGAGACTTCAATGCTCACGTGGGCAATGACAGTGAGACCTGGAAGGGCGTGATTGGGAGGAATGGCCCCCCCGATCTGAACCCGAGTGGTGTTTTGTTATTGGGCTTCTGTGCTCGTCACGGATTGTCCATAACGAACACCATGTTCAAGCATAGGGGTGTTCATATGTGCACTTGGCACCAGGACACCCTAGGCCTCAGTTCGATGATCGACTTTGTGGTCGTGTCATCGGACTTGCGGCCACATGTCTTGGACACTCGGGTGAAGAGAGGGGCAGAGCTGTCAAATGATCACCACCTGGTGGTGAGTTGGCTTCGATGGTGGGGGAGGATGCCGGTCAGGCGTGGTAGGCCCAAACGTGTTGTGAGGGTCTGCTGGTAACGTCTGGCAGAGCCCCCTGTCAGAAGTAGCTTCAACTCCCACCTCCGGCAGAACTTTGACCATGTCCCGAGGGAGGTGGGGGACATTGAGTCCGAATGGGCCATGTTCCGTGCCTCTATTGTTGAGGCGGCTGACCGGAGCTGTGGCCGTAAGGTGGTCAGTGCCTGTCGTGGCGGCAGTCCCCGAACCCGTTGGTGGACACCGGCGGTGAGGGATGCCGTCAAGCTGAAGAAGGAGTCCTACCGGTCCTTTTTGTCCTGTGGGACTCTGGAGGCAGCTAATAGGTACCGGCAGGCCAAGCGGAATGCAGCTTCGGTGGTTGCTGAGGCAAAAACTCGGGCATGGGAGGAGGTTGGGGAGGCCATGGAGAATGACTTTTGGACGACTTCGAGGAGATTCTGGTCCACCGTCCGGCATCTCAGGAGGGGGAAGAAGTGCAGAGTCAACACTGTATATGGTGGGGATGGTGCACTGCTGACCTCGACTCGGGACGTTGTGGGTCGGTGGGGGGAGTACTTCGAAGACCTCCTCAATCCCAATAACATGCCTTCCAATGAGGAAGCAGAGCCTGGGAACTCGGAGGTGGGCTCCCCCATCTCTGGGACTGAGGTC